>NW_027465928.1:0-136342 GCF_049634645.1 Pelodiscus sinensis
GGCAGGGGCTGTGGGGCGGGAGTGAGGGGCACAGCAGAGCTGGGGGGTAAGGCAGGCCTGTGGGGCAGGGGCACAGCAGAGCTGGGGCAGGGGCTGTGGGGTGGGAGTGAGGGGCACAGCAGAGCTGGGGCAGGGGCTGTGGGGTGGGAGTGAGGGGCACAGCAGAGCTGGGGGCAGGGGCTGTGGGGCGGGAGTGAGGGGCACAGCAGAGCTGGGGGGTAAGGCAGGCCTGTGGGGCAGGGGCACAGCAGAGCTGGGGGGCAGGGGCTGTGGGGGGCGGGGCAGGCCCTATCTGGGCCCCCAGCGGGGAGTTCCGCGGGTCCTGGAGGAGGGGGGCTCAGCGGCGGGCGGGGCCGGGCGGGTCCCCCGGGGCTGGCTCCGGCCGGAGCTCCCCCCAGTAGGTGCTGCAGGCGTCGTAGGCGAAGAGCGCGATGAGGATGAGGCCGAAGGTCTGTGGGAGAGAGCAGGGTCAGCCGGGGGTCTGTGGGTGTGGAGGGCAGTGGGGCTGGCCATGGGGGAGGGTGCTTGAAGGCCAGGGCAGTGGGTGGGGGAAGGGCGGCGGGGGCGGGGCCGGAGTGGGGGGGCGGCGGGTGGGCGGGGGGCGGGGCCGGAGTGGGGGGCGGCGGGAGGGCGGGGCCGGGGCGGGGCCGGAGTGGGGGGGGCGGGGGACAGGGCCGGAGTGGGGGGGCGGCGGGGAGGGCGGGGCCGGAGTGGGGGGGCGGGGGGCAGGGCCGGAGTGGGGGGGCGGCGGGGAGGGCGGGGCCGGAGTGGGGGGGCGGGGGGCAGGGCCGGAGTGGGGGGGCGGCGGGGAGGGCGGGGCCGGGGCGGGGCCGGAGTGGGGGGGCGGCGGGGAGGGCGGGGCCGGAGTGGGGGGGCGGGGGGCAGGGCCGGAGTGGGGGGGCGGCGGGGAGGGCGGGGCCGGGGCGGGGCCGGAGTGGGGGGGGCGGGGGACAGGGCCGGAGTGGGGGGGCGGCGGGGAGGGCGGGGCCGGAGTGGGGGGGCGGGGGACAGGGCCGGAGTGGGGGGCGGCGGGGAGGGCGGGGCCGGAGTGGGGGGGCGGGGGGCAGGGCCGGAGTGGGGGGGCGGCGGGGAGGGCGGGGCCGGGGCGGGGCCGGAGCGGCGGGGGGGCGGGGGGCAGGGCCGGAGTGGGGGGGGCGGGGGGCAGGGCCGGAGCGGTGGGGAACGGGGGGGGCCGGAGCGGGGGGGCGGGGGCGGGGCCGGAGCGGGGGCGGCGGGGAGGGCGGGGCCGGGGAGGGGCCGGAGCGGGGGGGCGGGGCGGGGCCGGAGTGGGGGGGCGGCGGGGGGCGGGGCACTCACGAAGGCGCAGACGGACGGCCCCTCCCGGCTGGCGGCGATCGCGGCTGGCGACACGACGAGGAGACGAGGGCGGCGCTGCCGAGCGCAGAAAATCCTGGGGGCAGGTGGGGGTCAGATGGGGGCGTGAGGGGAAAACCCCACCCCCACCCCCACCCCATCCCTAAGCAGGCCCAGTGGATGGGGGGATGGGCAGGTCGGGGGGTCCCAGAGGGGATGGGCAGGTCGGGGGGTTCCGGGGGGGATGGGCAGGTCGGGGGGTCCCAGGGGGGATGGGCAGGTCGGGGGGTCCCGGGGGGGATGGGCAGGTCGGGGGGGTTCCGGGGGGGTCCCACGCACCAGGCAGGCCCAGTGGAGGGGGGGGATGGGCAGCTCGGGGGGGTCCCAGGGGGGATGGGCAGGTCGGGGGAGTCCCAGGGGGGATGGGCAGGTCGGGGGGATTCCAGGGGGGGTCCCACTCACCAGGCAGGCCCAGTGGAGGGGGGGGATGGGCAGGTCGGAGGGGCCCAGGGGTGATGGGCAGGTCGGGGGGTTCCGGGGGGGGATGGGCAGGTCGGGGGGTTCCGGGGGGGGATGGGCAGGTCGAGGGGGTTCCGGGGGGGGTCCCACGCACCAGGCAGGCCCAGTGGAGGGGGGGGATGGCAGGTCGGAGGGGCCCAGGGGGGATGGGCAGGTCGGGGGGTTCCGGGGGGGGATGGGGCAGGTCGGGGGGGGGTCCCAGGGGGGATGGGCAGGTCGGGGGGTCCCAGGGGGGATGGGCAGGTCGGGGGGGTTCCGGGGGGGTCCCACGCACCAGGCAGGCCCAGCGGACACGGGGGGCCCTCTCCTGGCAGCGGACGAGCTGCAGCCCCAGGGCCCCCCCAGCCAGCAGCCCCTCCAGCAGTGGGGCGGCCATGTAGGCCGACACGGAGACCGTCAGCAGCAGGAAGACCAGAAAACACAGCGCCTGGGGGGAGAGGACGGGGTGAGGCCCCCCCCGCACCCCCAGGGACCCCCGGCCCCACCCTGCCCGCTGCCCCGCACAGGCCCCCCCCGCACCCCCAGGGACCCCCGGCCCCACCCTGCCCGCTGCCCCGCACAGGCCCCCCCCCGCACCCCCGGCCCAGGGACCCCCAGCCCCACCCTGCCCGCTGCCCCGCACAGGCCCCCCCGCACCCCCAGGGACCCCCGGCCCCACCCTGCCCACTGCCCCGCACAGGCCCCCCCCGCACCCCCAGCCCAGGGACCCCCGGCCCCACCCTGCCCGCTGCCCCGCACAGGCCCCCCCCCGCACCCCCGGCCCAGGGACCCCCGGCCCCACCCTGCCCGCTGCCCCGCACAGGCCCCCCCCGCACCCCCGGCCCAGGGACCCCCAGCCCCACCCTGCCCGCTGCCCCGCACAGGCCCCCCCGCACCCCCAGGGACCCCCGGCCCCACCCTGCCCACTGCCCCGCACAGGCCCCCCCCGCACCCCCAGCCCAGGGACCCCCAGCCCCACCCTGCCCACTGCCCCGCACAGGCCCCCCCCGCACCCCCCGGCCCAGGGACCCCCGGCCCCACCCTGCCCACTGCCCCGCACAGGCCCCCCCCGCACCCCAGCCCAGGGACCCCCAGCCCCACCCTGCCCGCTGCCCCGCACAGGCCCCCCCCCGCACCCCCGGCCCAGGGACCCCCAGCCCCACCCTGCCCGCTGCCCCGCACAGGCCCCCCCCGCACCCCCAGGGACCCCCGGCCCCACCCTGCCCACTGCCCCGCACAGGCCCCCCCCGCACCCCCAGCCCAGGGACCCCCGGCCCCACCCTGCCCGCTGCCCCGCACAGGCCCCCCCGCACCCCCAGCCCAGGGACCCCCGGCCCCACCCTGCCCACTGCCCCGCACAGGCCCCCCCCGCACCCCCAGCCCAGGACCCCCAGCCCCACCCTGCCCGCTGCCCCGCACAGGCCCCCCCGCACCCCCAGCCCAGGGACCCCCAGCCCCACCCTGCCCGCTGCCCCGCACAGGCCCCCCCGCACCCCCAGCCCAGGGACCCCCGGCCCCACCCTGCCCGCTGCCCCGCTGCCCCGCACAGGCCCCCCCGCACCCCCAACCCAGGGACCCCCGGCCCCACCCTGCCCGCTGCCCCGCACAGGCCCCCCCCACACCCCCAGCCCAGGGACCCCCAGCCCCACCCTGCCCGCTGCCCCGCACAGGCCCCCCCGCACCCCCAGCCCAGGGACCCCCGGCCCCACCCTGCCCGCTGCCCCGCACAGGCCCCCCCGCACCCTCAGCCCAGGGACCCCCGGCCCCACCCTGCCCGCTGCCCCGCACAGGTCCCCCCCCGCACCCTCAGCCCAGGGACCCCCGGCCCCACCCTGCCCGCTGCCCCGCACAGGTCCCCCCCGCACCCTCAGCCCAGGGACCCCCGGCCCCACCCTGCCCGCTGCCCCGCACAGGCCCCCCCCGCACCCCCGGCCCAGGGACCCCCAGCCCCACCCTGCCCGCTGCCCCGCACAGGCCCCCCCGCACCCCCAGCCCAGGGACCCCCGGCCCCACCCTGCCCGCTGCCCCGCACAGGTCCCCCCCGCACCCTCAGCCCAGGGACCCCCGGCCCCACCCTGCCCGCTGCCCCGCACAGGCCCCCCCCGCACCCTCAGCCCAGGGACCCCCGGCCCCACCCTGCCCGCTGCCCCGCACAGGCCCCCCCGCACCCCCAGCCCAGGGACCCCCGGCCCCACCCTGCCCGCTGCCCCGCACAGGCCCCCCCGCACCCCCAGCCCAGGGACCCCCGGCCCCACCCTGCCCGCTGCCCTGCACAGGCCCCCCCCCGCACCCCCGGCCCAGGGACCCCCGGCCCCACCCTGCCCGCTGCCCCGCACAGGCCCCCCCGCACCCCCAGCCCAGGGACCCCCGGCCCCACCCTGCCCGCTGCCCCGCACAGGCCCCCCCCGCACCCTCAGCCCAGGGACCCCCAGCCCCACCCTGCCCGCTGCCCCGCACAGGCCCCCCCGCACCCCCGGCCCAGGGACCCCCAGCCCCACCCTGCCCGCTGCCCCGCACAGGCCCCCCCGCACCCCAGCCCAGGGACCCCCGGCCCCACCCTGCCCGCTGCCCCGCACAGGCCCCCCCCGCACCCTCAGCCCAGGGACCCCCGGCCCCACCCTGCCCGCTGCCCCGCACAGGTCCACCCCCCGCACCCCCGGCCCAGGGACCCCCAGCCCCACCCTGCCCGCTGCCCCGCACAGGCCCCCCATGCTCCCCCCTCCTCCCATGACATCCAGGGGTCCAGGGGCTCTCAGGCCAGGGGGCTGGGAACCGGTTTGGGGCCAGGGGGTTCAGGGCTGAGGGAGGCCTGGGGCTGTGGGGATATCAGGGCCAGGGTCTCTCAGAAGTGGGGGTGCCCAGGGCCACGGTGGCAGGCGCTGTGGGGGGGGGAGTGAGGGGCAGGAGCTAGAGGGAGGAAGTTAGGGTCACCGGCAGGACACGGGGGCAGGAGTGAGGGGCACCAGCAGGACGGGGGGGCTGGGACTGTGGGTCGGGAGCAAGGGGCCCCGGCAAGGCTGGGGGGCAGGGCGGGGGGGCTGGGGCTGTGGGTCAGGAGCGAGGGGCCCTGGCAGGGCTGGGGGGCAGGGCGGGGGGGCTGGGGCTGTGGGTCGGGAGCGAGGGGCGCCGGCAGGGCTGGGGGACAGGGGCTGTGGGGCCCCGGCAGGGCGGGAGGGCTGGGGCTGGGGGGCGGGAGTGAGGGGCCCCGGCAGGGCTGGGGGGCGGGAGCGAGGGGCCCCGGCAGGGTGGGGAGGCTGGGGGGCAGGAGCGAGGGGCCCCGGCAGGGCAGGGGGGCAGGGGCTGTGGGGCCCCAGCAGGGTGTGGGGGCTGGGGGCAGGGGCTGTGGGGCTCCAGCAGGGTGGGGGGCTGGGGGGCGGGAGCAAGGGGCCCCAGCAGGGCTGGGGAGCAGGGGCTGTGGGGCCCGGCAGGGCGGGCGGGCTGGGGGGTGGGAGCGAGGGGCGCCGGCAAGGCTGGGGGGCAGGGGCTCTGGGGCCCGGCAGGGTGGGGGGCTGGGAGGCGGGAGCAAGGGGCCCCAGCAGGGCTGGGGAGCAGGGGCTGTGGGGCCCCGGCAGGGCGGGCGGGCTGGGGGGTGGGAGCGAGGGGCGCCGGCAGGGCTGGGGGGCAGGGGCTGTGGGGCCCGGCAGGGCGGGCGGGCTGGGGGGCAGGAGCGAGGGGCGCCGGCGGGGTTGGGGGAGGGAGTCGGAGAGGGGGCGCAGGTGTGGGGAGGGGTCCCGGGGTCCGTTTACCAGCTCGGCTCCCAGCAGCGCCCCCTTCGTCGAGCGCAGGAAGGGCCAGTCCAGCGCCAGCCCCCCGGCCTCCCCCTCCTCCCCCAGCCCGGGCCCCCCCATCCTGGAGACCCTGCTGCCTGCCACTGCGGCTGGGGCTGGATGAATGTGGGGGCGTGTCCCTGCCTGCCCCCCCCCGCCTGTACTGGGGGGAAGAAAGGAAGAAGCGGCAGGAGGGGGGGGACAAGTGCAGGGGGGGCGAAGGGGCAGAAAGCCCCCGGGAATCTGTCTCCCGGCCACCCCCAAGCCCCCCGCCCCCTGTGGTGTGGGACAAAGGGGGATTGTGCCGTGGGGCTGGGAGCGGCTGGCACGTGGGGCACAAGGGGCTTCATTGTCGGGGGCCGTGAATGGGGCCCATTCTTTGAGCCGGCGCGGGGAGAGGCCAGGCCTGGCTCTTGCCAGTGGGGGGGGGCGCCGTGGGGCAGAGCGCTGGCCGTGGGGGAACTCCAGCTACTGCCGCCTCTGCCAGCGGGGGGCGCCGTGGGGCGGGGTGCTGGCCGTGGGGGAACTCCGGCTACTGCCGCGTCTGCCAGTGGGGGGCGCCGTGGGGCGGGGTGCTGGCCGTGGGGGACACGCTCTGGCTCCTGCCGCCTCGGCCAGTGGGGGGGCGCCGTGGGGCGGGGTGCTGGCCGTGGGGGACACGGCTACTGCCACCTCTGCCAGTAGGGGGCGCCGTGGGACGGGGTGCTGGCCGTGGGGGACATGCCCTGGCTCCTGCCGCCTCGGCCAGTGGGGGGGCGCCGTGGGGCGGGGTGCTGGCCGTGGGGGACACGCCCTGGCTCCTGCCGCCTCGGCCAGTGGGGGGCGCCGTGGGGCGGGGTGCTGGCCGTGGGGGACACGCCCTGGCTCCTGCCGCCTCGGCCAGCGGGGGGCGCCGTGGGGCGGGGTGCTGGCCGTGGGGGACACGCCCTGGCTCCTGCCGCCTCGGCCAGTGGGGGGCGCCGTGGGGCGGGGTGCTGGCCGTGGGGGACACGTCCTGGCTCCTGCCGCCTCGGCCAGCGGGGGGCGCCGTGGGGCGGGGTGCTGGCCGTGGGGGACACGCCCTGGCTCCTGCCGCCTCGGCCAGTGGGGGGCGCCGTGGGGCGGGGTGCTGGCCGTGGGGGACACGCCCTGTCTCCTGCCGCCTCGGCCAGTGGGGGGCGCCGTGGGGCGGGGTGCTGGCCGTGGGGGACACGCTCTGGCTCCTGCCGCCTCGGCCAGTGGGGGGGCGCCGTGGGGCGGGGTGCTGGCCGTGGGGGACACGCTCTGGCTCCTGCCGCCTCGGCCAGTGGGGGGGCGCCGTGGGGCGGGGTGCTGGCCGTGGGGGACACGCTCTGGCTCCTGCCGCCTCGGCCAGTGGGGGGCGCCATGGGGGGCCCCGGTAGTAACCCCCATCACACCGAGCCGGTCGCTGTAAAACGTTTATTGCCCCGAACACGTGGGAGGCCGCGGCGTCCCGGCCCCGGGTGCGATGGCCCCGGGGGTCCTGTCACAGCCTGGGGGGACCCCCCAAGGAAGGGGGGCCTGGCCGGGATGCAATTGGCCTCCCCCACAACGCCCGCCCGAGCTGCACCCTCACTGACTCCCTGGCGCACCCCCAGCGCCTCCCCCTCGTCCTGCGCCCCCCGAGCTCCGGGCTGCCCCCCGACACCCCCGCGGCGGGAGCTAGCTCTGCCCCCCAAGCAGCCCCACGGATGCCCTGCGCTCAACCCGCAACTCAGCCTTCTGGGGCCCGTCCATGAGCCTGGGGCCCCGCATTGCCCCCCCGAGGGCCCCCTCGACTGACCCGCCCCCCGAGGGCCCCCCTCGACTGACCCGCCCCCCGAGGGCCTCCTCGACTGACCCGCCCCCCGAGGGCCCCTCGACTGACCCGCCCCCCGAGGGCCCCCTCGACTGACCCGCCCCCCCGAGGGCCCCCTCGACTGACCCGCCCCCCGAGGGCCCCTCGACTGACCCGCCCCCCGAGGGCCCCCTCGACTGACCCGCCCCCCGAGGGCCCGGCTCAGGCGCGGGGCAGGACGCAGACGCAGGCCACGGCCAGCGGGTAGCGCCGGGGCTCCAGGAAGAAGGCGCCGGGCCGGGCGGGGCAGGGCCGCCGGTAGTAGACCCAGGTGCTGGTGTTGAGCGGCACCGAGTTGCCCCGGCGGTCGGGGGGGTGCGGGGGGGCCAGCGAGACGCAGTGGGGGCACACGCACTCCGCCTGCAGCAGGCGCCGCGGGAAGCGGCTCTTGTCCCGATCCTCCCTGCGGGCAGAGCGGGCACGGTGAGACGCTGCGGGCCGGGTATTGGGGTGCAGGGCCGGGTATTGGGGAGCAGGGCCGGGTATTGGGGTGCAGGGCCGGGTCTCGGGGAGCAGGGTCGGGTATGGGGGTGCAGGGCCGGGTATTGGGGTGCAGGGTTGGGTATTGGGGTGCAGGGTCGGGTACGGGGGTGCAGGGCCGGGTATTGGGGTGCAGGGTTGGGTATGGGGGTGCAGGGCCGGGTATGGGGGTGCAGGGCCGGGTATTGGGGTGCAGGGTTGGGTATGGGGGTGCAGGGCCGGGTATTGGGGTGCAGGGTCGGGTACGGGGGTGCAGGGCCGGGTATTGGGGTGCAGGGCCGGGTATTGGGGTGCAGGGTCGGGTATGGGGGTGCAGGGCCAGGTATTGGGGTGCAGGGTTGGGTAGCAGGGAGCAGGGCCGGGTCTCGGGGAGCAGGGTCGGGTATGGGGGTGCAGGGCCGGGTAGCGGGGTGCAGGGCCGGGTATTGGGGTGCAGGGCCGGGTCTCGGGGAGCAGGGTTGGGTATTGGGGTGCAGGGCCGGGTCTCGGGGAGCAGGGTTGGGTATGGGGGTGCAGGGCCGGGTCTCGGGGAGCAGGGTTGGGTATGGGGGTGCAGGGCCGGGTAGCGGGGTGCAGGGTTGGGTAGCGGGGAGCAGGGCTGGATCTCGGGGAGCAGGGTCGGGTATGGGGGTGCAGGGCCGGGTAGCGGGGTGCAGGGTTGGGTAGCGGGGAGCAGGGCCGGGTATTGGGGTGCAGGGCCGGGTCTTGGGGAGCAGGGTGCAGGGCCGGGTATTTGGGTGCAGGGCCGGGTATGGGGGTGCAGGGCCGGGTAGCGGGGTGCAGGGTTGGGTAGCGGGGAGCAGAGCTGGATCTCGGGGAGCAGGGTCGGGTATCATAGAATCATAGGACTGGAAGGGACCTCGAGAGGTCATCGAGTCCAGCCCCCCGCCCTCAAGGCAGGACCAAGCTCCGTCTACACCATCCCTGATAGATGTCTATCTAACCTGTTCTTAAATATCTCCAGAGAGGGAGATTCCACCACCTCCCTTGGCAATTTATTCCAATATTTGACCACCCTGACAGTTAGGAATTTTTTCCTAATGTCCAATCTAAACCTCCCCTGCTGCACTTTAAGCCCATTACTCCTTGTCCTGTCCTCAGAAACCAAGAGGAACAAATTTTCTCCTTCCTCCTTGTGACACCCTTTTAGATATTTGAAAACCGCTATCATGTCCCCCCTTAGTATGGGGGTGCAGGGCCGGGTCTTGGGGTACAGACCCAGGTGCTGGTGTTGAGCACCAGGGCCGGGTCTCGGGGTGCACGGCTGGGTCTCAGGAAGCAGGGTCGGTATGGGGTGCAGGTCTGGGTTTTGGGGTGCAGGGCCAGGTATGGAGGTGCTTGGCTGGGTCTTGGGGTGCAGGGCCGGTTATGGGGGTGCAGGGCCGGGTCTCGGGGTGCAGGGTCGGGTATGGGGTGCAGGGCCGGGTCTCGGGGTGCAGGGTCAGGTATGGGGTGAAGGGCCGGGTCGCGGGGTGCAGGGCCGCGTATGGGGGTGCAGGGCCGGGTCTCGGGGTCTCTCACCGGTATCTCCAGGGCGCGATGGAGCGGGCGTGGAGGGGCCCGTGGGCCTGCCCCTTGCACTGGATCTCCTGGGGGGTGTAGGGCCAGTGCTGGGCCTCCTGGGGGTGCCCCACACTCAGCCAGGCCCCGGCCTTGTCCAGCTCCGGCTCATCACAGCAGTGGGCCGGGCCCACGCACCTCTCGGCCCCGCCTGGGCCCCCTGCCCAGAGCAGCAGCAGCAGCCCAGCCTGTGGGGGGGCGAAAGAGACAGTCAGGAGAGAGGTGGGGGGTGGGATGGGGCGGAGGGACGGGCGAGGTACATGGGGGCCAGGGGGTGGGAGATGGGGGGAGGGACTGGGCAGAGGAACAGATGGGGGCAGGAGGGTGGGGTGCGGGGTGGGGGAGAGAGGGTGTGGGGGGAGGGATGGGGCAGAGGGACGGGCGAGGTGCATGGGGGCAGGGATGGAGGTGGAGGGACAGACAAGGTGGGGGGACGGAGGTGGGAGAAGGGATGGGCGAGGTGCGTGGGGGGCAGGAGGTGGGAGACGGGGTGGGGGGACGGAGGTGGGAGGAGGGATGGGCGAGGTGCGTGGGGGGCATCGGGCCTGGGGACGGGGTTGCTGGATGCCCCCGCAGCGGGTCCCCACGGGAACCGGCTCGCAAAGGTCCCAGCCATGGCATTAACCGGTGGAACTCGGAGGGGTGGGGGGATGGAGGTGGGAGGAGGGATGGGCGAGATGCATGAGGGGCAGGAGGTGGGAGACGGGGGTGGGAGGAGGGATGGGCGAGGTGCATGAGGGGCAGGAGGTGGGAGATGGGGGTGGGAGGAGGGATGGGCGAGGTGCATGAGGGGCAGGAGGTGGGAGATGGGGGTGGGAGGAGGGATGGGCGAGGTGCATGAGGGGCAGGAGGTGGGAGATGGGGGTGGGAGGAGGGATGGGCGAGGTGCATGAGGGGCAGGAGGTGGGAGATGGGGGTGGGAGGAGGGATGGGCGAGGTGCATGAGGGGCAGGAGGTGGGAGATGGGGGTGGGAGGAGGGATGGGCGAGGTGCATGAGGGGCAGGAGGTGGGAGATGGGGGTGGGAGGAGGGATGGGCGAGGTGCATGAGGGGCAGGAGGTGGGAGACGGGGGTGGGAGGAGGGATGGGCGAGGTGCATGAGGGGCAGGAGGTGGGAGATGGGGGTGGGAGGAGGGATGGGCGAGGTGCATGAGGGGCAGGAGGTGGGAGATGGGGGTGGGAGGAGGGATGGGCGAGGTGCATGAGGGGCAGGAGGTGGGAGATGGGGGTGGGAGGAGGGATGGGCGAGGTGCAGGAGGTGGGAGACGGGGGTGGGAGGAGGGATGGGCGAGGTGCATGAGGGGCAGGAGGTGGGAGATGGGGGTGGGAGGAGGGATGGGCGAGGTGCATGAGGGGCAGGAGGTGGGAGATGGGGGTGGGAGGAGGGATGGGCGAGGTGCATGAGGGGCAGGAGGTGGGAGACGGGGGGTGGGCGGACGGAGGTGGGAGGAGGGATGGGTGAGGTGCGTGAGGGGCAGGAGGTGGGAGACAGGGGGGGATGGAGGTGGGAGGAGGGATGGGCGAGGTGCATGGGGGCAGGAGGTGGGAGATGGGGGTGGGAGGAGGGATGGGTGAGGTGCATGAGGGGCAGGAGGTGGGAGAGGGGGGTGGGAGGAGGGATGGGCGAGGTGCATGAGGGGCAGGAGGTGGGAGAGGGGGGTGGGAGGAGGGATGGGCGAGGTGCATGAGGGGCAGGAGGTGGGAGACGGGGGGGTGGGCGGATGGAGGTGGGAGGAGGGATGGGTGAGGTGCGTGAAGGGCAGGAGGTGGGAGAGGGGGGTGGGAGGAGGGATGGGCGAGGTGCGTGAGGGGCAGGAGGTGGGAGACGGGGGGGATGGAGGTGGGAGGAGGGATGGGCGAGGTGCATGAGGTGGGAGAGGGGGGTGGGAGGAGGGATGGGCGAGGTGCGTGGGGGGCATCGGGCCTGGGGACGGGGTTGCTGGATGCCCCCGCAGCGGGTCCCCACGGGAACCGGCTCGCAAAGGTCCCAGCCGTGGCATTAACCGGTGGAACTCCCTGCTGCTTGCCGGGCTCTTCTCTCCCACACGCCCTGAGCGCGGCTCACCCCCTATACCCCGGGCGCATGGGGCTCCCCAGCGAGGGACCCAGCCCCCCAGCCCTGGGACCATGCTCCACCCCACTTTCCCTCCCTGAGCTGGGCAGGGAGCCCCGGCGCCCGGCACTCACCCACAGAGTCCCAGCCATGCCGATCTGCCTCTCCTGCCACCTGCCCGCACGGCCAGGCCCTTTTATAGCCAGCGAATTTCCATCGGATCACCAGATGCAAATTATTTTCCAATTCCTCCTGGATGCTCCCTTCTGAAATGGGCATTTTCCAAAACCTCTCCCCAACTCCATGGTGCCCCGAGCCTGGCTTCGGATGGGGGCATCAACAGAGCTGGGGGGGGCGGCAGGGCTGGGGGGGCAGGGGCTAGGGGTTCAGGTGAGGGGCACTGGCAGAGCTGGGGGGCAGGTGAGGGGCGCTGGGGGGGGCAGGTGAGGGGCGCTGGGGGGACAGGGCTGGGGGGGCAGGTGAGGGGCGCCTGGGGGGGCAGGTGAGGGGCGCTGGGGGGGCAGGTGAGGGGTGCCAGGGGCAGGGCTGGGGGGGCAGGTGAGGGGCGCCTGGGGGGGGCAGGTGAGGGGCGCCGGGGGGGCAGGGCTGTGGGGGGCAGGTGAGGGGTGCTGGGGGGGCAGGTGAGGGGTGCCAGGGGCAGGGCTGGGGGGGCAGGTGAGGGGCGCCGGGGGGGAAGGCCTGGGGGGCAGGTGAGAGGTGCGGGGGGGGCAGGTGAGGGGTGCCGGGGGCAGGGCTGGGGGGGCAGGTGAAGGGCGCTGGGGGGAAGGCCTGGGGGGGAAGCTAAGGGGCGCCAGGGGGGCAGGTGAGGGACGCTGGGGGGTAGGGCTGTGGGCAGGTGAGGGGTGCCGGGGGGACAGGGCTGGGGGGGCAGGTGAGGGGTGCTGGGGGTAGGGCTGTGGGGGGGCAGGTGAGGGGTGCCGGGGGGACAGGACTGGGGGGGCAGCTAAGGGGCGCTGGGGGGACAGGTGAAGGGTGCCGGGGGGCCAGGTGAGGGGCACCGGGGGGACAGGTGAGGGGTGCTGGGGGCAGGGCTGGGGGGGCAGGTGAGGGGCTGGGGGGCAGGTGAGGGGCACCGGGGGGGACAGGTGAGGGGCGCCGGGGGCAGGGCTGGGGGGGCAGGTGAGGGGCGCCGGGGGGCAGGTGAGGGGCGCCGGGGGGCAGGTTAGGGCGCCGGCAGGGCCAGGGGGACAGGGCTGGACCGTCGGACACTTGGCCCCACTGGCCTCAGTCCCCAGCTGCTGGAGTCCTGGGGGGCCCAGAGGGCTCGTGGGCCAGCCCCTGGGGGGGGACCAGCCGCTGGGCTGGAGGAGCAGGGTCCCTCGCCGCCCCAGGGGTCACCTCACACTCAGATGAAGAAACCTAAGTCCGGGCTCCCAGCCCCCCTGCTCTACCCACTGGGCTGCGCTGCCCTCCCCGAGCGGGGCAGAACCTGCAGGCCGGGCTCCCAGCCCCCCTGCTCTACCCACTGGGCTGCGCTGCCCTCCCCGAGCGGGGGAGCAGCAGGCCGGGTGCGAGGGCTTCCCCGGGCGGGCGCGGCCCCGTGGGGGGGCCGGTCTCTGGGGAAGCCGGCAGTGCCTGGGGAAGGTTTCTGTGGGCTGCGGATTTGCATGTCACTCCAGGGAGTCACCCGCAGCACCTGGCTCGGTGCCCGCCCCACAACAGCTGTGCCCATGGCAACATAAACACCCGGAGCCCGGGCACTGGCAGATCTGGGGGGCAGGATCTGGGTTGTGGGGGTGAGGGGCACTGGCAGGGCTGGGGGGCAGGGTGAGGGGCACCGGCAGGGCTTGGGGGCAGAGGCTGGGTTGTGGGGGTGAGGGGCACCGACAGGGCTGGGGGGGGTGGGAGTGAGGGGCACCAGCAGAGCTGGGGGACAGGATCTGGGGGGTAGGGTGAGGGGCACCGGCAGGGCTGGGGGGCAGGGTGAGGGGCACCAGCAGGGCTGGGGGGCAGGGGCTGGGTTTTGGGGGTGAGGGGCACTGGCAGGGCTGGGGGGCAGGGTGAGGGGCACCGGCAGGGCTGGGGGGCAGGGTGAGGGGCACCGGCAGGGCTGGGGGGCAGGGGCTGGGTTGTGGGGGTGAGGGGCACCGGCAGGGCTGGGTTGTGGGGGTGAGGGGCACCGGCAGGGCTGGGGGGCAGGGGCTGGGTTTTGGGGGTGAGGGGCACTGGCAGGGCTGGGGGGCAGGGTGAGGGGCACCGGCAGGGCTGGGGGGCAGGGGCTGGGTTGTGGGGGTGAAGGGCACCGGCAGAGCTGGGGGGCAGGGGCTGGGTTGTGGGGGTGAGGGGCACCGGCAGGGCTGGGTTGTGGGGGTGAGGGGTGAAGGATCCAATGAATTCGTTGTCAGTATGACCCCGTGTGCACTGGACGTTTAGCCTGGTCTGTGTGACGGTTCATGCTGGGGATCGTGAAACTGGGACCAACCTGCTCTGCTGGTTTGAATCTCTCGGCGAGGGGCAGGGAATGATGGGAGGGGATCTGGTGCGGGCCATGGCCTGTGGGTGCAATGAACTGGAAGTGGCCCGTGGGAAAGGGGTGGTCCCCATGTAAGACAATACAAAAGAATTGCCCTTTGTTTGAGAAGTTGCAAAAACTTTTCCTGAGAGTATCCTGGAGATTTTTGCCCCGGAATGCATTCCTGAATAAAGCTGGGTGCTTAAGAAGGGTGTCTGGGATTAATTGGGATGGTCTTGGACCCCCCAATCCGAACCCTCAGATTAAAATTCTCCATCATTGATGGTGTCAGAAGTGGGATGGATCAGGACACCAGGTGATTGTGACAGGCCGGACCAGAGAGACTGAACAGAAAGGCGCCATACAAATCGGTAAGAGCCGTGTTACAAAATCTCACTGTTCCCTTCCTCTCTCCCTGTCCTGAACGGCTGCTTTCACTGGCGGTAAGCGTCCACCCTACGCTACGAACATCCTTCCCAAGTCTTTTCCCTTTTCTTTTTCTTTCTTTTTCTTTTTCTTTTTCTTTTTTTTTTTTAATACGTTTGTTAAGCGGGGACAGTGGTAGGCCACTGAAACAGGGTCAGCTCAGGCGTGAAGCTGAGAGGACGGCAGGTTAGTGCCGGATTGGAACTGCCTTGTAGGTAATAGGACAGGGATTATGGGGAATAAAGGATCTAAGATAGATCCAAAAACCCCTCTGGGTAAAATGCTGCAGATTTCTCGTCAGCCAGGGAAATTCCTACACCGAGCGGAATCTACCCACCCCTCTCGAAACCACCAGCTCTGCTGCCAGACCCACCTGAAGATCTATCGGACCTGTGGGCCCCCAACGTCCCGGCTCCCCTTCCCACCCACCCGCACCAGAATCGGCAAATATCGTTACCGATAATTCAGCTGCACCGGCCCTATCTGAATCCCCGCGCACACTAACAGTTCTGCAGGGGCGGCGGGGGGAGCCGACCTGGGCAACCAAACTTTGGATTCTGATATTAACCCCGAGTCCCGTCATTCCAAAGCTGTCAGACGTCTCCTCGCAAATGCTGAAGCTTGCGGTGGCTAAAAACGTAAAGGACCTGGGGTTTGTTATAACTCAAATAGATCCCGGAAATAACTCAGTGACTATAAGTAATGAAATAAGCCAGGACGTGATTATTGAAGCTGGACCTAAAAGTTTTCCCGGACTGTTAAAACTTTTCCCACTAAGACAACTTCCTAATCCATCTTGTCCACGTCCCCTGGACACCTAATGACGTCCTGAATTTTAGACTTACTCTCCCCAAAATAAGGGAGGCTCCTGTGGGCTTGCAAAGGGAGTTGCGTCCGATTTGTGAAGTGTGTCAGCCTACCCAGAGACATTGACGCGCTGCTCTCGGGAATAACGGAGCCCCGTGAGAAGCAAGCTCGTTACACCCAAGCAAGGCGAGGTCCTGGGGGTACCCCTGCCCATCCGGGTGAGCAATGGCCCCAGGATTTGCCAGGAATTCCTGCTACGGCTGCAGAACGTCCCGAGCTGGCAAACGACCGTCCAGGTCTCCTGAATGCAGTTACCGAAATGGCTCCAGTGCAAACCGCCTGGTCTAAAGTACGTAACTGCAGACAGAAGCCAGATGGAAGCCCTGTTGGTTGTCAGGCAGGGCTCTTTGCAGCCATGAGGCAGTGTAGCACCGTTAACCCAAACGATGCCAATATGCGCACTATGGTAGTGACCACCGTGGTGCAGAATTTAAGACCAGACATTGGGGACAAGATTATTAATAAGATGATTGGATGGAAATGGAAACTACTGAGACAATTTTGGAAGCTGCAACTCAGTTCTTTGAAAACTTGCAAGTAGAAAAAGAAAAGAAAAGGGACTGAAATATACCCGAATGGCACCACAAAGACAAGATTTACAAGGCCACGGGCAACCAAAAACCCAGAGGGAAGCCCAAACAGACCCCGGCGTGGCCCCCAACCTAGTGATGTGTGTAATTACTGGGGTGGGTTTGGCCATTGGACAAATGAATGTCGGAAAAGACAACGATTTAACCAGGGCCCCAACAGACAGTCCGGCCATCGCCACAAGCACAGAGGCGGCCCAGTACTACCCCCTTTCCAGCACCCAACAGAGGCTACCCTCCGGAGGACCGACAAAGGAGTAATCCGCTCTGACGATGCCCCAAGGTCACTGCTAAAACATTGCAATGCTCTGTTACCTTCTGTCTCTCTGCTCCACCTGATGCCTTAGGTTCATTTTCTGTTAATGGAGACAAACCTGAATTTCTAATTGATACTGGTGCCTCTTTCCACAATGCGAGAGGATGAAGCTCCCAGCCTGGCCAGAACCGGAGAAATAGTAAATGCTGTGGGGGTGGGGGGCGTAACGATCCCCCATGCAATGAGTGAACCGTGTTCCTTAACCACTGGGCCTTTGACAGAGGAACATGCCCGTCTGTTACCCCCAGCGCGCCTGCACACGTGATGGGTAGAGAGCTGCTGTGTAAATTGAATGCTACAATTTCTTGTTCCCCTGAGGGGCTCTTTGTCGATATACCCCATAATCAGGCGCCAGATTTCCTCCTGATAACAGCCGGACAAGGTATAGACCCAGGCTCCAAACTGGAGCGTGTGGAGCTGGACCAGGTACCAACGTCTTTGTGGGCTTCTCACTCCAATCAAGTTGGGAAACTGTTAACAGCAGAGCCTGTCCGGATCAGGTATAAACACGGCCGGCCCTACCCTCGAGTGTCTCAGTACCCCTTGTCCCAGGGAGCGGAGGAGGGCATAGCGCCTGTCATCTCCTCCCTGTTGGAACAAGGAGTGCTCCTAAGAACGCAGTCTGTGTGTAATACCCCAACACTGCCGCTCAAAAAGGAGGGGAAATTTGATGATCAAGGGAGACAGATACATAGATTTGTGCAGGACCTAAGAGCTGTAAATCAGTTTGTTATCCCCAGATTTCCTGTGGTTCCTAATCCAGCAATGATATTGTCCTCTATCCCTGCAGGTGCTAAATGTTTCTGTCATAGATTTATGTTCAGCCTTCTTCTCCATTCCCATTGAGAAGGATTCACAGTTTTTATTTGCCTTTTCCTATAAAGGGGAGCAGCTGCCCTGGACCAGACTTCCTCAAGGAGATACTGAAAGTCTCCCCCTTTTCTCACAACTGTTAAAAAGGGACCTTGATTCAGTCTCTTTGCCAAAAGAGTCTACCCTTGTTCAGTATGCCGATGGGCTCTTGATAGCCTCAGCTGATCGCGAAGCATGTAAAACACTCAGGGGATGTCTGCACTACAAAGTTAATTTGAAATAACAGCCGTATTTCGGGGATTTCGGATATGCATGAGGACAAGCTCCAAGCCTGCCAGCCCAGAGCCAGCAGTGGCCACCGGGCCCCTGAGCCAGTGGCCCCAAAACAGGAGCCCGCAAGCCACTGGCAGCCGGCCCTCCACCGCTCCCCAGGAGCAGTCTGCCAGCTCCCAGGGGCCTGACAGGGGCTGGAGAAGGCGGGCGCCTTCCTGGTCCAGGGTGGAGATCATGGACCGTATTCAGGTTTGGGGGGGATGCCCCCAACGTCCATGATCTCCGCACTAGACAGAGGAATGCAGCCGTCTATGGCAGGGTAGCTGCCAGCCTGGCCACCAAAGCCACATGCAAACCCAGGATCAGGTTTGCATGAAAGTCAGGTTGGTCCGGTGAGACCCCCCAACCCTGGGCCCTGAGCTTCCCCTCCCCCTTCTTCCCCTGGCTTCCCCCTTCCAGCTCCCTCCTCCCAGGTTTCCCCCTCCCCTCTCCCACCCTCTCTCTTCCCCTCCCCCACCTCCGTTTCTCAGTCTCCCCAGAGGTTCAACCCCCCCAGTTTGGTTCAATAAACCCAGTTTCTCTTTTGAACACACATGTCTATTATTTGACATCAGGAAGGGGGGCTAGGGAGGGGCTAGTGGGAGGACGTGAGGGAGGAATGGGGTGCCTCCGAGGGCTCCTCGGGGTGGACGCTCTCCCTAAGGGCCTCCTGGATCCTGACAGCCCCCGATGGATCCCTGGATGGCAGCCTGCAGCAAGTGCAGCCGGGCTGATGGCAACGACCCCACGAGATGCACCGACATGCCCAGGGGCAGCTCTGGCTCCATGTGGCTGAGTGCTGTGGTGTCCCGAATGTGGGCGCTCAGGGCACTCCAAGCCAGGACTGCTTTGCTGTCCCTCATCGAGGTAGACAAGCAAGCGGGGAACCCTGAGAACTGCCTGTCCAGGGTGGGGGTCGGGTCCCTTTAAGCACGGAGCTCAGTTAGCCTCAGGCAGCAGCCCCACACGCTAAATCCTAACCTGATGCCCTGCCGGCACTGGTTCCAGCCAGCCTTAACCTCGGTTCAGGGTCCACTCAGTGCGGACGTGCTATTTCGAATTAGTTTTGGTGTCTAGATGCGTTATTTCGAATTAGCTTAATTTGAAACAACTTATTTGAAATAAGTTCATTCGAAATAGCGCTGTAGTGCGGACATACGCTTATTGCTCTTACTCGTGCCTGTATTTTAGCTACTGATCAATCCATTAACATTGATACTGACTCAGTGTTTGCTTTTAATATCTGTCATTCTGTAGGTCAGATTTGGAAACATCCGAGATTCTTAACATCCTCGGGAAGCGCCATTTCTAATGGATCCCTTGTTAATGACCTCTTGCTTGCTAGTCAATTACCTCTTGCTATTTCTGGTATGCATCGCAGTGCTCACACTGATAACGCTGATACCGGATCAGTAGGAAACAGAGGGCGGATTCTGCAGCCAGGAATGCAGCTGCCTGTGGACCTCCAGCTCCATTTCAAATCCTGGTTTCTGTTCCCCTGACCCTAAATGATTTACCCCTGTTGTAATCCAGGGCACCTGTGAAGGAACAGCACAATTGGTACAAAGCTGGGTGTCGTATTCACGATACTAACATTTGGCTTTCACCAGATGGACGACCTGTGGCTCCTTCTACGCTGGTGTCCCACTTGGCTCCCATTACCCAGGGATTAGGACGTATGAACAAAAGGGGGGTAGCGGACCAGATTCTGAAGCATTGGTATGCGCCCGGGATTCACCAAGCTGCTGCTAAAATCACCAGCAATTGTGCTACTTGCCAGAAGTTCTCTACCCAGGGTGGAGGAAAGACGACTCTGAGTGCTCATACTTGGGCCTAGGGACCCTTCCAATATTTGCAGATTGATGCTCTAGAGTTAACCCTTTCCTGGGGGTTCAAGTATTGTCTGGTTATTGTATGTGTGTTCAGGGGTTGGGTGGAAGCTTTCCCTTGCCGCCGAGCGGACGCCACTACTGGGGTGAAGAAATTAGCTACTGAGGTGGTTCCCAGATTTGGAATCCCTTTAAAAATTGACTCGGATAAAGGAACCCATTTCACAGCCAAAATCCTGCAAGATCTGTGTGGAGCCCTCCACATAGAACAACGATTCCATCCCCCATATCATCCCCAAAGTTCAGGGCATGTTGAAAGGAAAACCCTCGATCTCAAACGGAAGCTAAGCAAGATTCTCTCTGATACTGGACTCGAGTGGCCACAGGCATTGCCCCTCGCCTCGTGCATATCCGAAATACCCCGAACCACAACCATGGTCTCACCCCTCGTGAAATTGTATTTGGGAGGCCGATTGTACTTGGATTTGAGCCTCCTGGAAAAATTAACCCTTCCCACTTGTCTGAATGTTCTGACGAACTACTTCAATGCTGTATACATCTGTCTAAAACGGCTTTCAGGCTCTCCTCGCAGGTTGCAGAAGCCTCACCTGTCCCAACCGATGTGCCTGGCCATGACGTGCAGCTGGGGAACTGGGTCCTGATAAGGAATTCGAGGAAAGACTGCCCATCTCCAAGGTGGAACGGTCCCTTCCTGGTCCTGCTGACTCCCAACGCGGCTGTGGAGGTAGCCGAGCGAGACTCTTGGATACACGCGAGCCACGTGCGCCGCACCGGAGACCCTCAGAAGTTGTGTGAATTTGCCTCTCCCGACGTATCGCCTCCTGCTGACCCTGGCAGCCCAGAGCCAGAAGAGAACGACTCCGCCGCTTTCTGAGGGAGAAATTGGACCACTTCTCCTTGTCCTCCCCCTCCTCCCCTCCCCCACCTCCGTTTCCCAGTCTCCCCAGAGGTCCATCCCCCCAGTTTGGTTCAATAAACCCAGTTTCTCTTTTGAACACACGTGTCTTTTGTTTGACATCAGGAGGGGGGCTAGGGAGGGGTGAGAGGAAGGACGTGAGGGAGGAATGGGGCACGAGCCCCCGGTGGGGAGGACCAGGGAGGCTCTGAGGGCTCCTCGGGGTGGACGCTCTCCCGCAGGGCCTCCTGGATCCTGACAGCCCCCGATGGATCCCTGGATGGCAGCCTGCAGCAAGTGCAGCCGGGCTGATGGCAACGACCCCACGAGACGCACCGGTGTGCCCAGGGGCAGCTCTGCTCCATGTGGCCGAGCGCTGTGTGTCCCGAGTGCGGCACTCAGGGCACTGCAAGACAGGACGGCTCGGCTCGGCTCGGCTGTGCTGTGCTGTGCTGTGCTCTGCTGTGCTCTGCTTTGCTGTGCTCTGCTTTGCTGTGCTGTGCTGTGCTCTGCTCTGCTCTGCTCTGCTGTGCTGTGCTGTGCTGTGCTCTGCTCTGCTCTGCTCTGCTGTGCTCTGCTGTGCTGTGCTCTGCTCTGCTCTGCTGTGCTGTGCTGTGCTGTGCTCTGCTGTGCTCTGCTCTGCTCTGCTTTGCTCTGCTGTGCTCTGCTCTGCTCTGCTGTGCTCTGCTGTGCTGTGCTCTGCTCTGCTCTGCTGTGCTCTGCTCTGCTCTGCTCTGCTGTGCTCTGCTCTGCTCTGCTCTGCTGTGCTGTGCTGTGCTCTGCTCTGCTCTGCTGTGCTCTGCTCTGCTTTGCTCTGCTCTGCTGTGCTGTGCTGTGCTGTGCTCTGCTCTGCTTTGCTCTGCTCTGCTCTGCTCTGCTGTGCTGTGCTGTGCTGTGCTCTGCTCTGCTGTGCTGTGCTGTGCTGTGCTCTGCTCTGCTCTGCTTTGCTTTGCTTAAGAAGGGTGTCTGGAATTAATTGGGACGCGCTTGGGCCCCCATCCGAACCCTCAGATTAAAATTCTCCGGCAGGGGCACCGGCAGGGCTGGGGGGCAGGGGCTGGGAGGCAGGTTGAGGGGCACCGGCAGGGCTGGGGGGCAGGGGCTGGGAGGCGGGTTGAGGGGCACCGGCAGGGCTGGGGGGCAGGGGCTGGAGGCGGGTTGAGGGGCACCGGCAGCGCTGGGGGGCAGGGGCTGGAGGCGGGTTGAGGGGCACCGGCAGGGCTGGGGGGCAGGGGCTGGGAGGCGGGTTGAGGGGCACCGGCAGGGCTGGGGGGCAGGGGCTGGGAGGCGGGTTGAGGGGCACCGGCAGCGCTGGGGGGCAGGGGCTGGAGGCGGGTTGAGGGGCACCGGCAGGGCTGGGGGACAGGGGCTGGGAGGCAGGTTGAGGGGCACCGGCAGGGCTGGGGGGCAGGGGCTGGGAGGCAGGTTGAGGGGCACCGGCAGGGCTGGGGGGCAGGGGCTGGGAGGCGGGTTGAGGGGCACCGGCAGGGCTGGGGGGCAGGGGCTGGAGGCGGGTTGAGGGGCACCGGCAGCGCTGGGGGGCAGGGGCTGGAGGCGGGTTGAGGGGCACCGGCAGGGCTGGGGGGCAGGGGCTGGGAGGCAGGTTGAGGGGCACCGGCAGGGCTGGGGGGCAGGGGCTGGGAGGCGGGTTGAGGGGCACCGGCAGGGCTGGGGGGCAGGGGCTGGAGGCGGGTTGAGGGGCACCGGCAGCGCTGGGGGGCAGGGGCTGGAGGCGGGTTGAGGGGCACCGGCAGGGCTGGGGGGCAGGGGCTGGGAGGCGGGTTGAGGGGCACCGGCAGGGCTGGGGGGCAGGGGCTGGGAGGCAGGTTGAGGGGCACCGGCAGGGCTGGGGGGCAGGGGCTGGGAGGCGGGTTGAGGGGCACCGGCAGGGCTGGGGGGCAGGGGCTGGAGGCGGGTTGAGGGGCACCGGCAGCGCTGGGGGGCAGGGGCTGGAGGCGGGTTGAGGGGCACCGGCAGGGCTGGGGGGCAGGGGCTGGGAGGCGGGTTGAGGGGCACCGGCAGGGCTGGGGGGCAGGGGCTGGGAGGCGGGTTGAGGGGCACCGGCAGGGCTGGGGGGCAGGGGCTGGGAGGCGGGTTGAGGGGCACCGGCAGCGCTGGGGGGCAGGGGCTGGAGGCGGGTTGAGGGGCACCGGCAGGGCTGGGGGACAGGGGCTGGGAGGCGGGTTGAGGGGCACCGGCAGGGCTGGGGGGCAGGGGCTGGGAGGCAGGTTGAGGGGCACCGGCAGGGCTGGGGGGCAGGGGCTGGGAGGCGGGTTGAGGGGCACCGGCAGGGCTGGGGGGCAGGGGCTGGGAGGCGGGTTGAGGGGCACCGGCAGGGCTGGGGGGCAGGGGCTGGGAGGCGGGTTGAGGGGCACCGGCAGGGCTGGGGGGCAGGGGCTGGGAGGCGGGTTGAGGGGCACCGGCAGGGCTGGGGGGCAGGGGCTGGGAGGCGGGTTGAGGGGCACCGGCAGGGCTGGGGGGCAGGGGCTGGGAGGCGGGTTGAGGGGCACCGGCAGGACTGGGGGGCAGGGGCTGGGAGGCGGGTTGAGGGGCACCGGCAGGGCTGGGGGGCAGGGGCTGGGAGGCGGGTTGAGGGGCACCGGCAGGGCTGGGGGGCAGGGGCTGGGAGGCGGGTTGAGGGGCACCGGCAGGGCTGGGGGGCAGGGGCTGGGAGGCAGGTTGAGGGGCACCGGCAGGGCTGGGGGGCAGGGGCTGGGAGGCGGGTTGAGGGGCACCGGCAGGGCTGGGGGGCAGGGGCTGGAGGCAGGTTGAGGGGCACCGGCAGGGCTGGGGGGCAGGGGCTGGGAGGCGGGTTGAGGGGCACCGGCAGGACTGGGGGGCAGGGGCTGGGAGGCGGGTTGAGGGGCACCGGCAGGGCTGGGGGGCAGGGGCTGGGAGGCGGGTTGAGGGGCACCGGCAGGGCTGGGGGGCAGGGGCTGGGAGGCGGGTTGAGGGGCACCGGCAGGGCTGGGGGGCAGGGGCTGGGAGGCGGGTTGAGGGGCACCGGCAGGGCTGGGGGGCAGGGGCTGGGAGGCGGGTTGAGGGGCACCGGCAGGGCTGGGGGGCAGGGGCTGGGAGGCGGGTTGAGGGGCACCGGCAGGGCTGGGGGGCAGGGGCTGGGAGGCGGGTTGAGGGGCACCGGCAGGGCTGGGGGGCAGGGGCTGGAGGCGGGTTGAGGGGCACCGGCAGGGCTGGGGGGCAGGGGCTGGGAGGCGGGTTGAGGGGCACCGGCAGGGCTGGGGGGCAGGGGCTGGGAGGCGGGTTGAGGGGCACCGGCAGGGCTGGGGGGCAGGGGCTGGGAGGCGGGTTGAGGGGCACCGGCAGGGCTGGGGGGCAGGGGCTGGGAGGCGGGTTGAGGGGCACCGGCAGGGCTGGGGGGCAGGGGCTGGGAGGCGGGTTGAGGGGCACCGGCAGGGCTGGGGGGCAGGGGCTGGGAGGCGGGTTGAGGGGCACCGGCAGGGCTGGGGGGCAGGGGCTGGGAGGCGGGTTGAGGGGCACCGGCAGGACTGGGGGGCAGGGGCTGGAGGCGGGTTGAGGGGCACCGGCAGGGCTGGGGGGCAGGGGCTGGGAGGCAGGTTGAGGGGCACCGGCAGGGCTGGGGGGCAGGGGCTGGGAGGCGGGTTGAGGGGCACCGGCAGGGCTGGGGGGCAGGGGCTGGAGGCAGGTTGAGGGGCACCGGCAGGGCTGGGGGGCAGGGGCTGGGAGGCAGGTTGAGGGGCACCGGCAGGGCTGGGGGGCAGGGGCTGGGAGGCGGGTTGAGGGGCACCGGCAGGGCTGGGGGGCAGGGGCTGGGAGGCGGGTTGAGGGGCACCGGCAGGGCTGGGGGGCAGGGGCTGGGAGGCGGGTTGAGGGGCACCGGCAGGGCTGGGGGGCAGGGGCTGGGAGGCGGGTTGAGGGGCACCGGCAGGGCTGGGGGGCAGGGGCTGGGAGGCGGGTTGAGGGGCACCGGCAGGGCTGGGGGGCAGGGGCTGGGAGGCGGGTTGAGGGGCACCGGCAGGGCTGGGGGGCAGGGGCTGGGAGGCGGGTTGAGGGGCACCGGCAGGGCTGGGGGGCAGGGGCTGGGAGGCGGGTTGAGGGGCACCGGCAGGGCTGGGGGGCAGGGGCTGGGAGGCGGGTTGAGGGGCACCGGCAGGGCTGGGGGACAGGGGCTGGGAGGCAGGTTGAGGGGCACCGGCAGGGCTGGGGGGCAGGGGCTGGGAGGCGGGTTGAGGGGCACCGGCAGGGCTGGGGGGCAGGGGCTGGGAGGCGGGTTGAGGGGCACCGGCAGGGCTGGGGGGGCAGGGGCTGGGAGGCGGGTTGAGGGGCACCGGCAGGGCTGGGGGGCAGGGGCTGGGAGGCGGGTTGAGGGGCACCGGCAGGGCTGGGGGGCAGGGGCTGGGAGGCGGGCTGAGGGGCACCGGCAGGACTGGGGGGCAGGGGCTGGGAGGCGGGTTGAGGGGCACCGGCAGGGCTGGGGGGCAGGGGCTGGGAGGCGGGTTGAGGGGCACCGGCAGGGCTGGGGGGCAGGGGCTGGGAGGCGGGTTGAGGGGCACCGGCAGGGCTGGGGGGCAGGGGCTGGGAGGCGGGTTGAGGGGCACCGGCAGGGCTGGGGGGCAGGGGCTGGGAGGCGGGTTGAGGGGCACCGGCAGGGCTGGGGGGCAGGGGCTGGGAGGCGGGTTGAGGGGCACCGGCAGGGCTGGGGGGCAGGGGCTGGGAGGCGGGTTGAGGGGCACCGGCAGGGCTGGGGGGCAGGGGCTGGGAGGCGGGTTGAGGGGCACCGGCAGGGCTGGGGGGCAGGGGCTGGAGGCGGGTTGAGGGGCACCGGCAGGGCTGGGGGGCAGGGGCTGGGAGGCGGGTTGAGGGGCACCGGCAGGGCTGGGGGGCAGGGGCTGGGAGGCGGGTTGAGGGGCACCGGCAGGGCTGGGGGGCAGGGGCTGGAGGCGGGTTGAGGGGCACCGGCAGCGCTGGGGGGCAGGGGCTGGAGGCGGGTTGAGGGGCACCGGCAGGGCTGGGGGGCAGGGGCTGGGAGGCGGGTTGAGGGGCACCGGCAGGGCTGGGGGGCAGGGGCTGGGAGGCGGGTTGAGGGGCACCGGCAGGGCTGGGGGGCAGGGGCTGGGAGGCGGGTTGAGGGGCACCGGCAGCGCTGGGGGGCAGGGGCTGGAGGCGGGTTGAGGGGCACCGGCAGGGCTGGGGGACAGGGGCTGGGAGGCAGGTTGAGGGGCACCGGCAGGGCTGGGGGGCAGGGGCTGGGAGGCAGGTTGAGGGGCACCGGCAGGGCTGGGGGGCAGGGGCTGGGAGGCGGGTTGAGGGGCACCGGCAGGGCTGGGGGGCAGGGGCTGGAGGCGGGTTGAGGGGCACCGGCAGCGCTGGGGGGCAGGGGCTGGAGGCGGGTTGAGGGGCACCGGCAGGGCTGGGGGGCAGGGGCTGGGAGGCAGGTTGAGGGGCACCGGCAGGGCTGGGGGGCAGGGGCTGGGAGGCGGGTTGAGGGGCACCGGCAGGGCTGGGGGGCAGGGGCTGGAGGCGGGTTGAGGGGCACCGGCAGCGCTGGGGGGCAGGGGCTGGAGGCGGGTTGAGGGGCACCGGCAGGGCTGGGGGGCAGGGGCTGGGAGGCGGGTTGAGGGGCACCGGCAGGGCTGGGGGGCAGGGGCTGGGAGGCAGGTTGAGGGGCACCGGCAGGGCTGGGGGGCAGGGGCTGGGAGGCGGGTTGAGGGGCACCGGCAGGGCTGGGGGGCAGGGGCTGGAGGCGGGTTGAGGGGCACCGGCAGCGCTGGGGGGCAGGGGCTGGAGGCGGGTTGAGGGGCACCGGCAGGGCTGGGGGGCAGGGGCTGGGAGGCGGGTTGAGGGGCACCGGCAGGGCTGGGGGGCAGGGGCTGGGAGGCGGGTTGAGGGGCACCGGCAGGGCTGGGGGGCAGGGGCTGGGAGGCGGGTTGAGGGGCACCGGCAGCGCTGGGGGGCAGGGGCTGGAGGCGGGTTGAGGGGCACCGGCAGGGCTGGGGGACAGGGGCTGGGAGGCGGGTTGAGGGGCACCGGCAGGGCTGGGGGGCAGGGGCTGGGAGGCAGGTTGAGGGGCACCGGCAGGGCTGGGGGGCAGGGGCTGGGAGGCGGGTTGAGGGGCACCGGCAGGGCTGGGGGGCAGGGGCTGGGAGGCGGGTTGAGGGGCACCGGCAGGGCTGGGGGGCAGGGGCTGGGAGGCGGGTTGAGGGGCACCGGCAGGGCTGGGGGGCAGGGGCTGGGAGGCGGGTTGAGGGGCACCGGCAGGGCTGGGGGGCAGGGGCTGGGAGGCGGGTTGAGGGGCACCGGCAGGGCTGGGGGGCAGGGGCTGGGAGGCAGGTTGAGGGGCACCGGCAGGGCTGGGGGGCAGGGGCTGGGAGGCGGGTTGAGGGGCACCGGCAGGGCTGGGGGGCAGGGGCTGGGAGGCGGGTTGAGGGGCACCGGCAGGGCTGGGGGGCAGGGGCTGGGAGGCGGGTTGAGGGGCACCGGCAGGACTGGGGGGCAGGGGCTGGGAGGCGGGTTGAGGGGCACCGGCAGGGCTGGGGGGCAGGGGCTGGGAGGCGGGTTGAGGGGCACCGGCAGGGCTGGGGGGCAGGGGCTGGGAGGCGGGTTGAGGGGCACCGGCAGGGCTGGGGGGCAGGGGCTGGGAGGCAGGTTGAGGGGCACCGGCAGGGCTGGGGGGCAGGGGCTGGGAGGCGGGTTGAGGGGCACCGGCAGGGCTGGGGGGCAGGGGCTGGAGGCGGGTTGAGGGGCACCGGCAGCGCTGGGGGGCAGGGGCTGGAGGCGGGTTGAGGGGCACCGGCAGGGCTGGGGGGCAGGGGCTGGGAGGCGGGTTGAGGGGCACCGGCAGGGCTGGGGGGCAGGGGCTGGGAGGCGGGTTGAGGGGCACCGGCAGGGCTGGGGGGCAGGGGCTGGGAGGCGGGTTGAGGGGGCACCGGCAGCGCTGGGGGGCAGGGGCTGGAGGCGGGTTGAGGGGCACCGGCAGGGCTGGGGGACAGGGGCTGGGAGGCGGGTTGAGGGGCACCGGCAGGGCTGGGGGGCAGGGGCTGGGAGGCAGGTTGAGGGGCACCGGCAGGGCTGGGGGGCAGGGGCTGGGAGGCGGGTTGAGGGGCACCGGCAGGGCTGGGGGGCAGGGGCTGGGAGGCGGGTTGAGGGGCACCGGCAGGGCTGGGGGGCAGGGGCTGGGAGGCGGGTTGAGGGGCACCGGCAGGGCTGGGGGGCAGGGGCTGGGAGGCGGGTTGAGGGGCACCGGCAGGGCTGGGGGGCAGGGGCTGGGAGGCGGGTTGAGGGGCACCGGCAGGGCTGGGGGGCAGGGGCTGGGAGGCAGGTTGAGGGGCACCGGCAGGGCTGGGGGGCAGGGGCTGGGAGGCGGGTTGAGGGGCACCGGCAGGGCTGGGGGGCAGGGGCTGGGAGGCGGGTTGAGGGGCACCGGCAGGGCTGGGGGGCAGGGGCTGGGAGGCGGGTTGAGGGGCACCGGCAGGACTGGGGGGCAGGGGCTGGGAGGCGGGTTGAGGGGCACCGGCAGGGCTGGGGGGTAGGGGCTGGGAGGCGGGTTGAGGGGCACCGGCAGGGCTGGGGGGCAGGGGCTGGGAGGCGGGTTGAGGGGCACCGGCAGGGCTGGGGGGCAGGGGCTGGGAGGCAGGTTGAGGGGCACCGGCAGGGCTGGGGGGCAGGGGCTGGGAGGCGGGTTGAGGGGCACCGGCAGGGCTGGGGGGCAGGGGCTGGAGGCAGGTTGAGGGGCACCGGCAGGGCTGGGGGGCAGGGGCTGGGAGGCGGGTTGAGGGGCACCGGCAGGACTGGGGGGCAGGGGCTGGGAGGCGGGGTTGAGGGGCACCGGCAGGGCTGGGGGGCAGGGGCTGGGAGGCGGGTTGAGGGGCACCGGCAGGGCTGGGGGGCAGGGGCTGGGAGGCGGGTTGAGGGGCACCGGCAGGACTGGGGGGCAGGGGCTGGGGGGAGGCGGGTTGAGGGGCACCGGCAGGGCTGGGGGGCAGGGGCTGGGAGGCAGGTTGAGGGGCACCGGCAGGGCTGGGGGGCAGGGGCTGGGAGGCGGGTTGAGGGGCACCGGCAGGGCTGGGGGGCAGGGGCTGGAGGCAGGTTGAGGGGCACCGGCAGGGCTGGGGGGCAGGGGCTGGGAGGCGGGTTGAGGGGCACCGGCAGGGCTGGGGGGCAGGGCTGGGAGGCGGGTTGAGGGGCACCGGCAGGGCTGGGGGGCAGGGGCTGGGAGGCGGGTTGAGGGGCACCGGCAGGGCTGGGGGGCAGGGGCTGGGAGGCGGGTTGAGGGGCACCGGCAGGGCTGGGGGGCAGGGGCTGGGAGGCGGGTTGAGGGGCACCGGCAGGGCTGGGGGGCAGGGGCTGGGAGGCGGGTTGAGGGGCACCGGCAGGGCTGGGGGGCAGGGGCTGGGAGGCGGGTTGAGGGGCACCGGCAGGGCTGGGGGGCAGGGGCTGGGAGGCGGGTTGAGGGGCACCGGCAGGGCTGGGGGCAGGGGCTGGGAGGCGGGTTGAGGGGCACCGGCAGGGCTGGGGGGCAGGGGCTGGAGGCGGGTTGAGGGGCACCGGCAGGGCTGGGGGGCAGGGGCTGGGAGGCGGGTTGAGGGGCACCGGCAGGGCTGGGGGGCAGGGGCTGGGAGGCGGGTTGAGGGGCACCGGCAGGGCTGGGGGGCAGGGGCTGGAGGCGGGTTGAGGGGCACCGGCAGGGCTGGGGGGCAGGGGCTGGGAGGCGGGTTGAGGGGCACCGGCAGGGCTGGGGGCAGGGGCTGGGAGGCGGGCTGAGGGGCACCGGCAGGACTGGGGGGCAGGGGCTGGGAGGCGGGTTGAGGGGCACCGGCAGGGCTGGGGGGCAGGGGCTGGGAGGCGGGTTGAGGGGCACCGGCAGGGCTGGGGGGCAGGGGCTGGGAGGCGGGTTGAGGGGCACCGGCAGGGCTGGGGGGCAGGGGCTGGGAGGCGGGTTGAGGGGCACCGGCAGGGCTGGGGGGCAGGGGCTGGGAGGCGGGTTGAGGGGCACCGGCAGGGCTGGGGGGCAGGGGCTGGGAGGCGGGTTGAGGGGCACCGGCAGGGCTGGGGGGCAGGGGCTGGGAGGCGGGTTGAGGGGCACCGGCAGGGCTGGGGGGCAGGGGCTGGGAGGCGGGTTGAGGGGCACGGCAGGGCTGGGGGGCAGGGGCTGGGAGGCGGGTTGAGGGGCACCGGCAGGGCTGGGGGGCAGGGGCTGGGAGGCGGGTTGAGGGGCACCGGCAGGGCTGGGGGGCAGGGGCTGGGAGGCGGGTTGAGGGGCACCGGCAGGGCTGGGGGGCAGGGGCTGGGAGGCGGGTTGAGGGGCACCGGCAGGGCTGGGGGGCAGGGGCTGGGAGGCGGGTTGAGGGGCACCGGCAGGGCTGGGGGGCAGGGGCTGGGAGGCGGGTTGAGGGGCACCGGCAGGGCTGGGGGACAGGGGCTGGGAGGCGGGTTGAGGGGCACCGGCAGGGCTGGGGGACAGGGGCTGGGAGGCGGGTTGAGGGGCCGAGGCACGGCAGGGCTGGGGGCAGGGGCTGGAGGCGGGTTGAGGGGCACCGGCAGGACTGGGGGGCAGGGGCTGGGAGGCGGGTTGAGGGCACCGGCAGGGCTGGGGGGCAGGGGCTGGGAGGCGGGTTGAGGGGCACCGGCAGGGCTGGGGGGCAGGGGCTGGGAGGCGGGTTGAGGGGCACCGGCAGGACTGGGGGGCAGGGGCTGGAGGCGGGTTGAGGGGCACCGGCAGGGCTGGGGGGCAGGGGCTGGAGGCGGGTTGAGGGGCACCGGCAGGACTGGGGGGCAGGGGCTGGGAGGCGGGTTGAGGGGCACCGGCAGGGCTGGGGGGCAGGGGCTGGGAGGCGGGTTGAGGGGCACCGCAGGGCTGGGGGGCAGGGGCTGGGAGGCGGGTTGAGGGGCACCGGCAGGGCTGGGGGGCAGGGGCTGGGAGGCGGGTTGAGGGGCACCGGCAGGGCTGGGGGGCAGGGGCTGGGAGGCGGGTTGAGGGGCACCGGCAGGACTGGGGGGCAGGGGCTGGAGGCGGGTTGAGGGGCACCGGCAGGGCTGGGGGGCAGGGGCTGGAGGCGGGTTGAGGGGCACCGGCAGGGCTGGGGGGCAGGGCTGGGAGGCGGGTTGAGGGGCACCAGCAGGGGCCCCACCAGGGCAGGGGCGGGGCCGGATGAGTCTGATGGCCACCCAGGGGCAGAGATAAAGAGCCATTCTCAGAAATCAGAGCAACACCCGACTGATCCATCCCCGGCAGGACAGTGGGGCCGAGTGGTTGGGGGGGGGGACAGGACTCCTGGGTCCCGCCCGGCTGGGCAGGGCAGTGGCGCCAAGTGGTGAGAGTCGGAGGGGGGGGGAGCAGGACTCCTTTGTCCCGCCTGGCTAGGCAGGGCAGTGGTGCCCAGTTGTTAAAGCGGAGCGGGGGGGGGGGGGCAGGACTCCTGGGTTCCCGCCCGGCTTGGCAGGGCAGTGGGGCCCAGTGGTGAGAGTGGGGGAGAGAGGACTCCTGGGTCCCGCTTGGCAGGGCAGTGGAGCCCAGTGGTGAGAGCGCGGGGGGGGGGGGGGGACGACAGGACTCCTGGGTCCTGCCTGGCTCGGCAGGGCAGTGGTGCACAATGGTGAGAGCGGGGGGCGTCAGGACTCCTGGGTCCCGCCTGGCTCGGCAGGGCAGTGGCGCACAGTGGTGAGAGCGGGGGGGGGGGGGGTCAGGACTCCTGGGTCCCGCCCGGCTCGGCAGGACAGTGGTGCCTAGTGGTGAGAGCAGGAGGGGGGTCAGGACTCCTGGGTCCCGCCTGGCTCGGCAGGGCAGTGCTGCACAGTGGTGAGAGCGGGGGTGGGTCAGGACTCCTGGGTCCCGCCCGGCTCGCAGGGCAGTGGCGCCCAGTGGTGAGAGTGGGGGGGGCGGGGCAGGACTCCTGGGTCCCGCCCGGCTCGGCAGGGCAGTGGCGCACAGTGGTGAGAGCGGGGGGGGGGGGCAGGACTCCTGGGTCCCGCCTGGCTCGGCAGGGCAGTGGCGCACAGTGGTGAGAGCAGGAGGGGGGGTCAGGACTCCTGGGTCCCGCCTGGCTCGGCAGGGCAGTGGCGCACAGTGGTGAGAGCAGGAGGGGGGTCAGGACTCCTGGGTCCCGCCCGGCTCGGCAGGGCAGTGGTGCACAGTGGTGAGAGCAGGAGGGGGGTCAGGACTCCTGGGTCCCGCCCGGCTCGGCAGGGCAGTGGCGCACAGTGGTGAGAGCGGGGGGGGGGCAGGACTCCTGGGTCCCGCCTGGCTCGGCAGGGCAGTGGCGCACAGTGGTGAGAGCAGGAGGGGGGTCAGGACTCCTGGGTCCCGCCCGGCTCGGCAGGGCAGTGGCGCACAGTGGTGAGAGCGGGGGGGGGGGCAGGACTCCTGGGTCCCGCCCGGCTCGGCAGGGCAGTGGCGCACAGTGGAGAGAGCGGGGGGGGGGGGCAGGACTCCTGGGTCCCGCACGGCTCGGCAGGGCAGTGGCGCACAGTGGAGAGAGCGGGGGGGGGGGGGGGGGCAGGACTCCTGGGTCCCGCACGGCTCGGCAGGGCAGGGCAGTGGCGCACAGTGGTGAGAGCGGGGGGGGGGGCAGGACTCCTGGGTCCCGCCTGGCTAGGCAGGGCAGTGGCGCACAGTGGTGAGAGCGGGGGGGGGGGGGTCAGGACTCCTGGGTCCCGCCTGGCTCGGCAGGACAGTGGTGCCCAGTGGTGAGAGCAGGAGGGGGGTCAGGACTCCTGGGTCTCGCCTGGCTCGGCAGGACAGTGGTGCCCAGTGGTGAGAGCAGGAGGGGGGTCAGGACTCCTGGGTCCCGCCTGGCTCGGCAGGACAGTGGTGTCCAGTGGTGAGAGCAGGAGGGGGGTCAGGACTCCTGGGTCCCGCCTGGCTCGGCAGGGCAGTGGCGCACAGTGGTGAGAGCGGGGGGGGGGTCAGGACTCCTGGGTCCCGCCTGGCTCGGCAGGGCAGTGGCGCACAGTGGTGAGAGCGGGGGGGGGGGCAGGACTCCTGGGTCCCGCCTGGCTCGGCAGGGCAGTGGCGCACAGTGGTGAGAGCAGGAGGGGGGGTCAGGACTCCTGGGTCCCGCCTGGCTCGGCAGGGCAGTGGCGCACAGTGGTGAGAGCAGGGGGGGGGGGTCAGGACTCCTGGGTCCCGCCCGGCTCGGCAGGGCAGTGGCGCACAGTGGAGAGAGCGGGGGGGGGGGGGGGGGTCAGGACTCCTGGGTCCCGCCCGGCTCGGCAGGGCAGTGGCGCACAGTGGTGAGAGCGGGGGGGGGGGGCAGGACTCCTGGGTCCCGCACGGCTCGGCAGGGCAGTGGCGCACAGTGGTGAGAGCAGGGGGGGGGGGGCAGGACTCCTGGGTCCCGCACGGCTCGGCAGGGCAGTGGCGCACAGTGGTGAGAGCAGGAGGGGGGTCAGGACTCCTGGGTCCCGCCCGGCTCGGCAGGGCAGTGGCGCACAGTGGTGAGAGCGGGGGGGGGGGGCAGGACTCCTGGGTCCCGCACGGCTCGGCAGGGCAGTGGTGCCCAGTGGTGAGAGCGGGGGGGGGGGGGTCAGGACTCCTGGGTCCCGCCCGGCTCGGCAGGGCAGTGGCGCCCAGTGGTGAGAGCGGGGGGGGGGGGGGAGGCAGGACTCTTGGGTCCCGCCCGGCTCGGCAGGGCAGTGGCGCCCAGTGGTGAGAGCGGGGCGGGGCGGAGCGGGCTGTAATTCAATCCCGGCCGGTCGCGCCCACACTCGGCGCCGGGCGGGTCGCGGCGCGGTGGCGGCGGAGCTGGGGGGGGCGCCGGGGCGGGGGAGGAGACGCGGCCCCTGCCCCCTCCCAGCCCCGGGCCGGGTCCCTGCCCGGCACCTCCCGGCCGCGGGCGGCGGCCCCCGGAGCCCCGGCTGGGTGAAGGGGGGGGCGGGACTTTGCCCTTCTCGGCCCTTCCCCCCCCTTCCCCTTTGGAAAAGATCTTCTCTAGCCCATCCCCGCCCCCTTCCCGCCCCCACCCTGCAAACTGCCCCGCCCCCACACACCCTCCTACCCAGCCTGCTAACCCATCCCCGCCCCCCTTCCCGCCCCCTCCCTGCAAACTGCCCGCCCCCACACACCCTCCTACCCAGCCTGCTAACCCATCCCGCCCCCCTTCCCGCCCCCTCCCTGCAAACTGTGTCCTCACCCCCTCTGCCCACCCCCACACACCCTCCTATCCAGCCTGCTAACCCATCCCCCGCCCCTCTTCCCGCCCCCACCCTGCAAACTGCCCGCCCCCACACACCCTCCTACCCAGCCTGCTAACCCATCCCCGCCCCCCTTCCCGCCCCCACCCTGCAAACTGTGTCCTCACCCCCTCTGCCCGCCCCCACACACCCTCCTATCCAGCCAGCTAACCCATCCCTACTCCCCTCTATCTATCTATCTATCTATCTATCTATCTATCTATCTATCTATCTATCCCCATACAACCCATCTATCTATCTATCTATCTATCTATCTATCTATCTATCCCCATACAACCCATCTATCTATCTATCTATCTATCTATCTATCTATCTATCTATCTATCTATCTATCTATCTATCCCCATACAACCCATCTATCTATCTATCTATCTATCTATCTATCTATCCCCATGCACCCCCTCTATCTATCTATCTATCTATCTATCTATCTATCCCCATGCACCCCCTCTATCTATCTATCTATCTATCTATCTATTTATCTATCTATCTATCTATCTATCTATCTATCTATCCCCATACAACCCATCTATCTATCTATCTATCTATCTATCTATCTATCTATCTATCTATCTATCTATCTATCCCCACACACCCCCTCTATCTATCTATCTATCTATCTATCTATCTATCTATCTATCTATCTATCTATCTATCTATCTATCTATCTATCTATCCCCATACAACCCATCTATCTATCTATCTATCTATCTATCTATCCCCATGCACCCCCTCTATCTATCTATCTATCTATCTATCTATCTATCTATCTCCACACACCCCATCTATCTATCTATCTATCTATCTATCTATCTATCTATCTATCTATCTATCTATCCCCACACACCCCCTCTATCTATCTATCTATCTATCTATCTATCTATCTATCTCCACACCCCCCTCTATCTATCTATCTATCTATCTATCTATCTATCTATCTATCTAACCCCACACACCCCCTCTATCTATCTATCTATCTATCTATCTATCTATCTATCTATCCCCACACACCCCCCTCTATCTATCTATCTGTCTGTCTGTCTGTCTGTCTGTCTATGGATCGATCCCTCCCCCTCCTCCCCCCACAGAAGGCTGTCCTGGGTGGGGGCTATTTTGGCTGTTGTGGTTCGGGTGCTGTTTGCCATCTGGCCACCCGAGCGCCAGCGTGGTCCGTGGCCTGGCCCAGCAGGCAACACCAAAGGGAACAACCCAGTTTGAAGGTTGGGGCGAGTGGATGTTTTCATGGACGCTGCAAAACCATTCACTGTGGGTCCGTGTGGGGGTGAGCTATTCCCCCCACCCCCTGCCGCTCTGGGCAGAGGCGTGTCCCACCCCCGCCCCCCGAGGATTTAAAGCATTCTGGATTTGCCACATGTCTGGAATTTTGGCTGCATTTATTGGCAGAACTGGTCAGCTGTTTTCACTCCAGCATTGCGATTTTTTTTTCTGGCTCCGGGGAAAAGTTTTGCAGCATTTCTGGTTTTGTGAGCACACGTTTGCAGGGCAGGATTTTCGGGCTCTAGTGATGTCACTTTGGTGATGCGTTTCTAGATTGTGTTGAGAGCTGGATTTTCATTTCTTTCACAGGGGGGAGAAAGATGTGTCAAGATTTGAGGGGAGCGTGTGGTTTTTTGGAGATCTGAACTTCTGAAAAACTTCTGGAGAGGGGGGATATTTTGTGACCTGGCTGGGCCTCGGAGTTTGCAAAACCGATATATTTTAAGCGACATTCCCTGGCATTTCTGGATATCTGAACTTGCAAAAACCCGTGCGGCTCTGGGAGAAATCTTGAGCATCCCGAAAAATTGTCTTCTTTTGGGGGCCGTTTGCAAAAACTGGGCTGTTCCCACATGGGAGATTTCTGGAGTTTGGACCGAGGCCACGTTTCTTGTAAAAATCGCCTGGATCTGGGGGAAAGGTCACCCAATTGCTGCACGATTGCGAGATTGTTTTGCAAAAAGGGTCCGGACTGAGGATTTCCGACACCCCAGTCTCGGAGCTGCTGAACTTTGGGGAGGGCCAGCGCCTGCCCTGGGCTTGCGGGTTGGGATTCAGTCCTGTTCTTGTTGTAACTCGCTGAGCCTCGCGCCACGCTCCTTGAAAGCGGCCAGGCCTGTCTGCCTGCGTCTGCGCCCGCTGCTTGTGCTGCTGGCTGAGGAAACGCTTCCCGACGCGGAACAGAGGCCGCCGGGATCTTTGGCTGTTCCCCGACAGGCCGTGCCCGGAGCCGAGGGGAAACCCGGCGACTTGCGGAGGGGGCTGGAAAGTGCTGAGGCTGAAAAAATCCGCCTGGTTTGTTTGGGCTCCTACAGCCCTGGAAGGAAGGAGGGGGCCGGTAGGAAGGACGGGGGCGCTTTAAGGAGACCGTGTGGCCACCGTTTCCATTTGTGATTTTCTCTCCCTCGCTCTCCACGCCCCTCGGCCTCCGCGCACGGCCACACGCCGCGCCAAGATGTTTCTAGCGCGGCCTTGACTGACAGTTCAGAGGAACCCCCCTCGCGCTCCCCCAAGCCCCCTCGTTCCTTCCTTCTGCCACCCACGACCCCTCCCCAGAAGAGCCATGTCCGTAAGTAGCGGGGTTTGGGGTTACAGGCTTTCTCTGTATCCCCTTCCCCCTTGGGTGGCTGGGAATTTCAGGGGGCAGCAGGGGGGTGCCGGTCTGGTCCCGAGGCGCATTGGGAATACTGGTCCTGTCCCAGCGCCGGCAAGCCCTGGAGGTCCCGGTTTCTCCCCCCGCCCGGCCCTGGGGGTCCCTTGTCTGTCTCCTTGCCTGGCCCTGGGGGTTCCCTGGTCTCCTCCCCCCTGGCCCTGGGGGTTCCCTGGTCTCCTCCCCCCTGGCCCTGGGGGTTCCTTGTCTGTCTCCTTGCCTGGCCCTGGGGGTTCCCTGGTCTCCTCCCCCCTGGCCCTGGGGGTCCCTGGTCTCCCTCCCCTTCTGGCCCTGGGAGTTCCCTGGTCTCCTCCCCCCTGGCCCTGGGGGTTCCCTGGTCTCCTCCCCCCTGGCCCTGGGGGTTCCCTGGTCTCCTCCCCCCCGGCTCTGGGGGTCCCTGGTCTCCCTCCCCTTCTGGCCCTGGGGGTTCCCTGTCTCTCCCCCTACCCAGCCCTGGGGGTTCCCTGGTCTCCTCCCCCCCGGCTCTGGGGGTCCCGGTCTCCCTCCCCGTCTGATCCTGGGGGTCCCCGGTCTCCTCTCCCCCCCCGGCTCTGGGGGTCCCTGGTCTCCCTCCCCGTCTGACCCTGGGGGTCCCCGGTCTCCCTCCCCATCTGACCCTGGGGGTCCCTTGTCTGTCTCCTTGCCTGGCCCTGGGGGTTCCCCGGTCTCCTCCGCCCCCCGGCCCTGGGGGTTCCCCGGTCTGTCTCCTCCCGCCCGGCCTGGGGATCCCTGGTCTCTCCCCGCACCCGGCCTGGGGGGCTCCGGGCTCTCTCCACGCCTGGCCCTGGCGGTTCCCTGGTCTCCCCCCCAGCCCTGGGGGCCCCCGGTCTCCCCTGCGCCCGGCCCGGGGGCTCACTGCTGCCTCTGCCCGCAGGCCCCGCTGGCCCGAGCGCTGTTCGACAACGTGGCCGAGTGCCCGGAGGAGCTCTCCTTCCGCCGCGGGGACCTCATGCTGGTTCTGCGGCCGGAGGTGCCCGGCCTGGCCGGCTGGCGTCTCTGCTCGCTGCACGGGCACCAGGGCATCGTGCCGGCCAACCGCGTCCGGCTCCTGCCCGAGCCGGGGCCCCCCGACCCGCCCCGGGGCCGCCGCAGGGAGGCAGAGGAGCAGGAGGTGAGGAGCCAGGGGCCCCCCGTGGTCCCCCCAGAATCCAGCCAGGGAGCCCAGCCTGGCCTAAGCACCAAGGCGGCCGGGCCTTGACCCCTCCTGCCCCCCCCAGGTGTACGTGGTGCCCCCGCCGGCCCGGCCCGATGAGATCTACGAGGTGCCCCGTGGGGCCCGGAGAGAGGGGGACCCCAGCGAGGTGAGCACAGGGCAGGGGAGGGGAGGGGGGATGGGGCGGGGGAGGGGGTGTCCGCAAGCTTGGGGGCGGGGGGAGGCGCCAGGTTCTGTGCCTTGATTTCCCTTCTCGCCCCCCAGCTCTACGACGTGCCCTGCTCGCTGCCCTGGGACGCTGCCCTCTCGGGCCCCTACGACGTGCCCCCCCCGGCCAAGCCGCCGGAGGAGGGGGGGGGAGCGGGAGGAAGAGCCGGCCCCCGTCTACGCCGCCCCCTCCAACCTGCGCCGGGCGTCCGCCCTGCTCAACCTCTACGAGGCGCCCGAGGAGCTGCTGGGGGGGGAGTACGACCTGCCGGGCCCCCCCGGCGCGGAGGCAGGGCCGGGGGAAAGCCTAGGCGAGGGGGGGGGGCGCCCCCGGCTGCCCTCGGCCGAGAGCCTCTCGCGCCGCCCCCTGCCCGCCCTGCCCTCCCCCGGCCCCCCCCGCAAGGCCAGCATCCAGGACCGGCCCCTGCCCCCCCCTCCGCCCCGCCTGGGGGGGCTGCCGGGGGGGCTGGGACCGGGGGAGGGGCACGACTACGAGGGGATCCGGCTGGCGGAGGAGTACGACTACGTGCACCTCAAGGTGAGCCGGGGCGTGACCTTTGACCCCCAACGCCAGCCCATGACCTCTGACCCCAGCCCCGAACTTTGACCCCCAATGCCAGCCCATGACCGCTGACCCCAGCCCCGAACTTTGACCCCCAACGCCAGCCTATGACCTCTGACCCCAGCCCCGAACTTTGACCCCCAACGCCAGCCCATGACATCTGACCCCAGTCCCAAACTTTGACCCCAACGCCAGCCTATGACATCTGACCCCAGCCCCGAACTTTGACCCCAACGCCAGCCTATGACATCTGACCCCAGCCCCGAACTTTGACCCTCAACGCTAGCCCATGACCTCTGACCTCAGCCCCTGAACCCTGACACAAGACCCGCCCCCAACCTTCAACAGTGGTGCTGACCTCGCCCCACCCTGACCCCCCACACTAGCCTATGACCTTTGACCCCTGACCTCCAAACTTACCCCTCATGCTGGCCCCCCCAACCACCGACCCCTGAACCTTGACCTCTGACCCCCCCAACCTTTGATCACAGGGCTAACCTCTGACCCTAATGCTGACCTCTGACCTTGCCCCTGGCCTCTGACCCAACCCTAATGCCCGAGCCTGACCTCCGACACTGGGACCTTGACCCCAAACCGGGCCCCAGGAGCCCCCCCCCGTCCCCCAGCACTGACCTTTGACCCTGGCATCGACCCCTGACCTCTGCCCTTGCAGGGGACAGACAAGCTCCAGCCCCCCACCCCGGAGCACGACCCCCCCGAGGAGGCGGCCAGCCCCCAGCCAGAGACCCCCTTACCGCTGGAGGAGGTAGGGGGGCCCTTCGCGGACGCCTGGGGAGGGCCGGGGGGTCACATTCTCTGGACGGGGGGGTCCCTTTCCCTGGGAGGGGCAGGGGGGTCACATTCTCTGGACGGGGGGGTCCCTTTCCCTGGGGAGGGCCGGGGGGGTCACATTCTCTGGACGGGGGGGGTCCCTTTCCCTGGGAGGGGCGGGGGGGTCACATTCTCTGGACGGGGGGGTCCCTTTCCCTGGGAGGGGCGGGGGGGTCACATTCTCTGGACGGGGGGGTCCCTTTCCCTGGGGAGGGCCGGGGGGGTCACATTCTCTGGACGGGGGGGTCCCTTTCCCTGGGGAGGGCCGGGGGGGGTCACATTCTCTGGACGGGGGGGGGGTCCCTTTCCCTGGGAGGGGCGGGGGGGTCACATTCTCTGGACGGGGGGGGTCCCTTTCCCTGGGGAGGGCCAGGGGGGTCACATTCTCTGGACGGGGGGGGGTCCCTTTCCCTGGGAGGGGCGGGGGGGTCACATTCTCTGGACGGGGGGGTCCCTTTCCCTGGGAGGGGCGGGGGGGGTCACATTCTCTGGACGGGGGGGTCCCTTTCCCTGGGAGGGGCGGGGGGGTCACATTCTCTGGACGGGGGGGTCCCTTTCCCTGGGAGGGGCAGGGGGGTCACATTCTCTGGACGGGGGGGTCCCTTTCCCTGGGGAGGGCCGGGGGGTCACATTCTCTGGACGGGGGGGGGGTCCCTTTCCCTGGGAGGGGCGGGGGGGTCACATTCTCTGGACGGGGGGGTCCCTTTCCCTGGGAGGGGCGGGGGGGTCACATTCTCTGGACGGGGGGGTCCCTTTCCCTGGGGAGGGCCGGGGGGGTCACATTCTCTGGACGGGGGGGTCCCTTTCCCTGGGAGGGGCGGGGGGGGGTCACATTCTCTGGACGGGGGGGTCCCTTTCCCTGGGAGGGGCGGGGGGGGTCACATTCTCTGGACGGGGGGGTCCCTTTCCCTGGGAGGGGCAGGGGGGTCACATTCTCTGGACGGGGGGGGTCCCTTTCCCTGGGGAGGGCCGGGGGGGTCACATTCTCTGGACGGGGGGGTCCCTTTCCCTGGGAGGGGCGGGGGGGGTCACATTCTCTGGACGGGGGGGTCCCTTTCCCTGGGAGGGGCGGGGGGGGTCACATTCTCTGGACGGGGGGGTCCCTTTCCCTGGGAGGGGCGGGGGGGTCACATTCTCTGGATGGGGGGGTCCCTTTCCCTGGGGAGGGCCGGGGGGGTCACATTCTCTGGACGGGGGGTCCCTTTCCCTGGGAGGGGCGGGGGGGGGTCACATTCTCTGGACGGGGGGGTCCCTTTCCCTGGGAGTGGCGGGGGGGTCACATTCTCTGGACGGGGGGGGGTCCCTTTCCCTGGGGAGGGCCGGGTGGTCACATTTTCTGGACGGGGGGGGTCCCTTTCCCTGAGAGGGGCGGGGGGGTCACATTCTCTGGACGGGGGGGGTCCCTTTCCCTGGGGAGGGCCGGGGGGGTCACATTCTCTGGACGGGGGGGGTCCCTTTCCCTGGGAGTGGTGGGGGGGTTCCGGTTTCCCCGACGCCTGGGTCCTTGCCGCTGGCCCCCCCGGCGCTGACCCCCCCTCCCATCCCGCAGGCGCCCCCCAGCCCCGCGGACACGGAGCTGCTGCAGTTCTACGCGGGGCAGTGCCGGGCGCACGCCGACGCCCTGCTGGCCGCGAGCCAGGCCCTGCTGGGCAGCGCCGGGGCGGGGCAGCCGCCGGGCGCCTTCGTGCCCCACGGCCGGGCTGTCATCGTGGCCACGCACAAGCTGCTCTTCGTGGGCGACGCGCTGGCGCGCCGGGCAGCCTCGGGCCCACTGCGGGTCCGCCTGGGGGCCGCCGCCGGCGCCCTGGGCCAGGCCCTGCGGGGGGCCGTGCTCTCGCTCAAGGGGGCGGCCCTCAGCTACCCCTCGGCCCCCGCCGCCCGCCTGCTGGGCGAACGCCTGGCCCAGCTCTCCCGCCATGCCCAGACCTTCGCCGGCCTGCTGGGCCGCCTGGCGCCCGCCCAGCCCTGACCCTGGAGCACCCGGGCCCTGGCGCCCATCAGCCCTGGCACCCATGGGCCCTAGCACAGGCTGGGCCCTGATCCTGGTACCCATGGGCCCTGGTACCCGGTACCCATGGACTCTGGTACATGCTGGGCCCTGACCCTGGTACCCATGGGCCCTGGCACAGGCTGGGCCCTGATCCTGGTACCCATAGGCCCTGGTACCCGGTACCCATGGACTCTGGTACATGCTGGGCCCTGACCCTTTTACCCATGGGCCCTAGCACAGGCTGGGCCCTGATCCTGGTACCCATAGGCCCTGGTACCCGGTACCCATGGACTCTGGTACATGCTGGGCCCTGACCCTGGTACCCATGGGCCCTGGCAGACACTGGGCCCCGATAGAAACTGGGCCCCAATACCCATGGGCCCTGGCATAGGCTGGGCCCTGATCCTGGTACCCCTGGGCCCTGATCCTGGCACAGGCTGGGCCCTGATGCCCACAGACCCTGGGCGACCTCTGATCTCTAGCCCCCAGGCCCCGTGCCAGTGAAACTCAGCCTCTGACCCACCTGTTGACCCTGTATGACCTCTGACCCCCCAATGCCAATGGGCCTTGGATGACCTCTGGCACACCCGCATCCCAGGACTCTGGGTCAAAGAAACTCCTGACCTCTGACCCTTGCCCATCAGCCTGGTACGACCTTTGACCTCTCACACGGTGCTTATGCCTCCAAACACGATCCCCTCGTGACCTCTGACCCCAGCTTAAGGCCCTCCCAGGCCAATGAACCTGTGACCTCTGACCCCTGGCAAGTTCCGACCCCCACTTTATTGGGGGGAATCCTGGTACTATTTATATTTCAGGATCTGGACTTGGGGGGCAGAGGGCCCCATAGCTGCTATGGGGCTCAGGGCAATGCCAAAGCCCTGACTGCAGGTAGGGGGTGGAAGAAGCGCCCCCCCCCCCCCGCAGCAAAGGGGGAGAGGGGGGAGAAAGCAGCCAACTCCAGCCCAGAGGATCATGGGAGAACGGCCAATGCCAAGAGGCAGCAGGAGTCTGCTGTGAGCGAGACCCCACAGCCCCTCCCCCAGGAACAGGCGGGGGGGGGACCTGCTCTCAGGAATATTTTCTATGTTTGTAAATAATAAAGCAATGAGAAACCCCCCCATGGCTCTGTTCCGCTGCTGGGGGCCCACAGCCCCCCCCGCCAGGCTGGACCCAGCAACCCCCCGGCCGTGCTCTAGGCCCTGGGGGGAGCCAGGTGGCCACTGGAAGCCGCGGGATCTTGTCCCCCAGCTAGAACGCCTGGGTCCCCGGACAGGCAGGGTCTAATGCTTAGGAGACGCGCCAGGCAGCCCCCCCCCCACCCTGACCCCAGCAACACCCCTCCCAACAAACCCAGGGGGCCCCACCTTCCTGCAGGCCCCAAGCCCCCTCCAACGGGCCCTCCCTCCTGGGATCCCTCCCTGGACCCCAGCAGCCAACCTCAAGGGCCCTTTTCACCCACCCCTCATGTGATCCCTATTCCCACCCCCCCCAGCTCAGGGCCCCTCAGTGAGTTGGGGGAGGCCAGGAGGGCTTCAGCCCAGCCCCTGGGCAAATACAACTTTGATCCCTACGAACCCAGGAGTGCTGGTACCTGCTCCCCCGCCCCAGGGTTCTGCCCCCACAAATCACCTCACCCCCTTTTCTTTCTTCCAAAAAACATCTTTTATTTTTTTTCCACCCTCATAACATTTTTTTTATTTTTCCCCCCTCCCCCCTGCCCTAGCCCCACCCCCCAGCCTGGAAATTAAAATAAAGGGGGGAGGAAATAGCCCCCCCCACTCTGCCCCCCCCATATTTAATCTGGTCGCAAGAGCTTCGTGCGGCTCGACAATTCCTTCAGGCTAAAGCCACCTGCAAAGATAAAGACACTGAAATACGGCAGGTAACAGCCCCAGCCCGGATGGAGGGAACGGAGAAGGGGAAAGAGCCGGGCGGGGGCAGAAGGGGCAGGGCCGGGGGTGTGTCCTGCCCTGCGTGGGGAGAAGAAAAGGAAAGAGATGGGAAGATCCGGTCGTGTCCTGAACAAGGGAGCCCCGGGCGGAGAAAGGGGGCGCCGCTGAGACGGGATCCGGAGGGAAGGGGGCTGAGGGGGGATCCGGAGGGAAGGGGGCGCCCGGAGCGAGACGGGGAGAAGCGACGCGCCGGAGGAAGGACCCAGGCGGACAAGCGATGGGGCCGCCCGCAGAGAGAGGGGGAGCAGAGGAGGAGAGAGGAGGACCCTGCTCAGAGAACCAGCCTGGCCCCGGTCAGCCCCGCCCGCCCACCGCGCCCCACGGCTCGCCCCCACGGGGCTGCTCCAGCACTGTCACATTCTTCTTTTTTTTTTTTCTTTTTTTTTTTCCTTTTCTTTCCCAAAAAACACTTTTTTTAGTAAGGGGAATACCATGAGGTTGCTCTCGCCCGGCCCCTGCAGAGGAGAGAAGAAGGGAACGAGTTAATAAGCCGGGGGGGGGGGTGAAAGGAAGAGACAATACAACCAAAGAACCGAGGTGTCCTGGCTCCCAGCCCCTCCCTGCTCTACCCACTACCCCCCACTCCCCTCACAGAGCCAGGAGAGAACCCAGGCGTCCTGCCCTGCGCCGGCCCGGCCCCCCAGACCTGTATGAGCGTCCGCGGGGTCGGCTGTTGAATCCGCTGTAGAACCGGGCCCGGGAGCTGGTGTAGCCAGAACCGCGCCCTCGGTACCGGGCCCGGGGGAAGCCTCGGTCTGTGGTGCTGATGCCGGGCCGGTTGGTCCGTTTGGGGATCACCTGGGGGGCAGAGGAGGAGGGTCGGAGCACCCCAGGGACAGGGAGAAGGGGGACCAGAGGAGAGTTGGTTGGTGGGGCAGGCTCTGGGGGGCAGAGACAGATCTCTGGCTGGTACAGGGCTTTGAGGCAATGCTGCTGTGGGCCTGGAGAGGATCTGAGCCCAATCTTGGGGCTCAGGGCCCGGGTTTCGGGGTGCAGGACTCACCTTGATCTGTCGCCCCCTGAACAGGGATTCATCTAGCGCCATGGAGGTGCGTACAGACTCCTTGTCGGAGAACTCGATGTAGGCAAACCTGGGGGTAGGGGGATCCCACGTTAGACACCCCAAAAGCACAGGGACCCAGCCACCCCTCCCGCCCCAGGAGAGCCCCCGAAAGCTCACTCACCCTTTGGGGTGCCCGCTGTATTTATCGCACAGGATGGTGACGCGGTTGACGGACCCGCAGCCGTGGAAATGAGCTTCCAGCTCTTCAGCCGTCGCCCCATAATCCACCTGGAAAAGGGGGGCGTGGGCTGAGAAACAGGGTCCCTGGAACCCCCCAAACCTCCCCCACCCTCATCATGGCTCCTCCACTTACATTGCCCACGTATATGGACCGAGCGTCCGCCTCCATCTTTTCCTCTAAGGACATGATGACAGGCCCAGCTGTGAAGACAAAGCGGGGGGTTAGTGAGAGGGAGGCTGTACCCCAAATCTGTCCAGGGGCCCCTCCCTTTTTCAGAATAGGAAGGGGAGCACCCCCTTCCTGCACTGTCTTTACCTGGCATAACTCATGTGGCTAGATGCATAAACAATTGTGTTTATATAGGCCCTACGCAAACAACCCAATAGGGCAACATTTACGTAGGACCTACCTAAATGATTCCGAGCACAGGAGTGTGGCACTGGGAGGCCCCAGAGGGCTGAAGGGGAAGGATGGTCACCATTTACACAGAACCCACACAAATGAACGGCCGGCGTTTACAAAATGTATTTATGTAGGTCCTACAAAAAAAATCCAACAAGCACAATTCCCATGTGGCTCTCAGCATTGCCACCCCCCAGAAGTCTGAAAGAGAATGGGGGGGGGGAAGCTACTGGTTACATAGGCCCTACACAAACAGAATTGTGACCCCCAAATGTCTCCTAGATTCACCACCCCCACAGTCCAAAGGGGGGTACTGGGTACTTAGGTCTTACACAAAGAAGATGGTGGCGTTTAGGTAGGTCCTACACAAAGAGCTTTCAGGAGGCCATAATTCCTCAGTGTCTCTAGACTTCCCAATACACAAGGGGCTCTCAGCTGGAATTGGGGGCGGGGTTATTGTTTATGCAGGCCCTACAGAAATAAAATAGCAGCATTTACCTAGGTCGTCCTGTGCCAAATGCGCCCCAGAGCAGGGAGGCTCCCAAACACAGAGAATTCCCCACCACTCACAGGGGCCCAGGAGGAAGAGCGGGGGAGGGGAGGAAGAGAGTTCCTGTTTACGTAGGACCTACACAAATAAAATCATGGCTGTGCTGCTCACAGGCGTGCCCTGGCTGCGCCACCCGCAGAGGGTCCAAGGGGATTTCTGGGGGGAAGGGGGAAATTAAAGAGGACACGGGGGGGGGTCCTCACCATTGCCTGGCGGGGGGCTCATGTTCATCTGCTTCTCCACCTCATTCTGCAGCTCCTTCAGCTTCTCCGCCTCCTCCTCCATCTCCCGCACCCGGGCTTTGATGGCCTCCAGCTCCTGGGAGGCACGGGGGTCAGCTGGGGGGACCCCCCACGGCTGAGACTAACACCCCCCCTTGACAACCCTCGCCAACATCCCCCCTCAGCGCTGCCCTTAGTCCCCCCTTGCGGCTCTCCCTGCTGCCCAGCCCCCCAAACTCCCTGAATGCTGACCCACACACAACCCCTCTGCCACTGAATCTCCAACCCCCTATCCTGGCCCTGACCCCCCAGATCCCGTGCTAGATCCCCCCCACACAGGGGGCACTTCTCAGTTGTGCCCCACCCCGCATTCCCCCGCCCCTCCCCCTTAACAAGCACTGCCCCTCCCCCAAGCCCCCCGCCCCTCCCCCACCTACCAAGCACTGCCCCTCCCCCAAGCCCCCCGCCCCTCCCCCACCTACCAAGCCCCCCGCCCCTCCCCCACATGCCCCCTGCCCCTCCCCCCGCTCACCGGGTCCTCGATGGCGGGGTCCCCGGGGTCCCCCTCGCCCAGCCCCGCCTCCTCCTCCAGCTCCTCGGGGGGGCGGTGGGCGGGGCCCCCCCCGGGCCCGGCGCGCGGGGCGGAGGCGGCGGGGGGGGGCGGGTGCGGGGGCCCCCCCCGGGCGCCCCCCCCGGCCCGGCCCCCCCCGTCCAGCAGCAGCTCCCCCCCCTCGTCCTCCCCCTCCCCCCCGCGCCGCACGCGCGGCCCCGGCTCCGCCCCCAGCGGCGCGGGGGGGCCGGCCCCCCCCTCGGGCCCCTCCCCCGCCCCGCGCGCGCCCCCGGCGCTGCCCCGCGCGGCCGCCGCCACCGCCGCCGCCATAGCGCCTGCTGCTCTGCCCGGGCCGCCGCGCCGCGCGCCGCTCCTCATTGGCCGCCGCCGCCGGGCCCCGCCCCCGCCGCCGCGCGCCATTGGCTGCCGCGCGGGGCGGGCCGGCGGGGGCCCCGGAGCTCGCGCGCCATTGGCGCCGGCGCCCGTCCGTCAGCGGGCGGCCGCGTCCCCGATTGGCGGCGAGCGGCGGAGGCCGGCCGGCGTCCCTGATTGGCTCCCGAGCCGCCTGGTCTCCAGCGCCATTGGCGGAGGAGCCCGCCGGTCCGATTGGCTGCGGCGCGAGATCCTGGCGGAAGGGCTCTGGGGGCTCGCGCGCCATTGGTGCCGACGCCCGCCCGTCACCGACACGCTCGAAAGTGATTGGCCGCCTTCGGGGGGGGCCAACCCGACGCTTTCGATTGGCCGCCGGCCCGCCATCACTCCAACGCCATTGGCGCATGCGCCCGCCCCTCATTGGCGCCCGCCGCTGGGATTGGCCGGAGGCTCCAGGGCGAGGCTAGCGCCTTTGATTGGCCCAGCGCCGCCTCACCCCCCCCCCCCTCCGGCGCGCTGCCTCCTGATTGGTGGGGGCTGTTGGCCCCGCCTCGCCGCTGCGACCCCTTCCGCCCGAGCCGCTGATTGGCTGCGCAACGGCCCCGCCCCTCTGACCTTTGACCCGCCAGCGTTTGACCCCCCTGGCCCTCATTTAACCCCGGAAGTGCCCGCTAGACTGCCCCGACCTTTGAACTCTGGTCCTTGACCCCCGCCTCCTCACCCCTGCCCCCACCCCTCACCTGCCAGGTCCCCTCTCTCCCCTTCCCAGCTCTGCCCCACCCCCACCCCCCCAACCCTGCCCCCTCCCCCACCTCCCACCTGCCCCACAGCCCCCACCCCTCATTCCTGCCCCCCAACCCTGCCCCCTCCCCCACCCCCCATTCCCACCTCCCTCCTGCCCCCTCCCCCCCCATTTCCTGGCCTGCTTCCCAGGATCCATTAGCTGCCTTTGGTCTCATCAATTATTGATCCCAGATTGGAGCATTTTCGGCCCTTTGGCTCCCCGGCCCCAGACTGCCGGACGCCTGGGTCCCTGCCAGGTTAACTCTGGGAGGAGCCTTTGCCCCGCCCCGGCTGGTAAAAAGGGGGATCCCTGGGCACAGGGAGGAGAGGAGGCTGGGCGGAGGGGACGTTACGGTAACCGCCCCATCCACTTTGGACATGGAGGGACACTAGAAAGGGAGGGGTGGCTGCCGGAGGAAAGAGGAGGAAGGAGAAAGAGACGGAGAGCGCGCCCGGGCGAAGCCACCTCGGAGCCACAGAGCCCAGCCAGAGCAACCAAAAGACGGATGGCAAGGAGAGAATGAGACAGCTGCGGTGGAGAGATCGAAGGCAGCCCTGAGAGAAGAAGAGAGTCCGCAAGGGAGGAAAGCGGCAGACAGTTGCAGCGGGATCAGAGGAAAGAGGAGGAGACGGCGCAGGAACGACGGAACGAGAGGCACCCCGGACGGAGAGAGAGAGACCACCAGTCCCTGGCAGAACATGGAGAACAAACCAATCTGGCTGGCGTGAGAGATTCGGACTCTGAGGAGGAAAGGAACAAGCAGGCAAAGGCCAACAGATAGAAGACGGCAGGGGCCAGACGGAGACGGAGCCTCAGAAACTCAGGAAGGCAGAAGGCAGTGAGTTAGGTGTAGGAGAAAGCGCCCCGCCGGAGCAACAGAAGGAGAATTTTTGGAAGGAAAAAACACAGAAGATTGTGACAAGCAAAAGAACGAGTCAGATCTCAGCAGAGAGAGAGACTCGGACCCTCCAGAAGAGGCAACGGAGGAAGGCAGCAACAAGGAAGCGGTAGAACAAGCCGCCGCCATGACGGAGCAATAAAACAAGCCACAGCCCAGATGGACTGAGCGGCAGAGTGGACAGAGAGCCAGCAGGATTCAAACCCCAGATAAAGCAACAGAGCAAGCCAGAGCCCAGGAGTGATAGAATGAGTTGGCTCCCAAACAGAGCGACAGAACAAGGCAGGGCCCAGACACAGCGGTAGGACTCAGCACCTGGGTGGAGCGATAGTGACGGCCAGATAAAGCGATGGAGCCAGGCAGGGCTCAGACTGACAGTTAGAACAAGGCCCAGACGGAGTGAGAGAAGGACTTAACGTCTGGACCGAGCAATACAATGAGGCAGGGCCTTGGCCAGTGACAAAAGGACTCAGCCTCCAAGCAGAGCGACAGAACGAGGCAGGGGCTGGGACGGTCGCAGGGCTCAGCCTCCAAGCAGAGCGACAGAACGAGGCAGGGGCTGGGACGGTCGCAGGACTCAGCCTCCAAGCAGAGCGACAGAACGAGGCAGGGGCTGGGACGGTCGCAGGACTCAGCCTCCAAGCAGAGCGACAGAACGAGGCAGGGGCTGGGACGGTCGCAGGACTCAGCCTCCAAGCAGAGCGACAGAACGAGGCAGGGGCTGGGACGGTCGCAGGGCTCAGCCTCCAAGCAGAGCGACAGAACGAGGCAGGGGCTGGGACGGTCGCAGGGCTCAGCCTCCAAGCAGAGCGACAGAACGAGGCAGGGGCTGGGACGGTCGCAGGACTCAGCCTCCAAGCAGAGCGACAGAACGAGGCAGGGGCTGGGACGGTCGCAGAAGGACTCAGCACCCGGGAGGAGCGGCACAAGAAGCCAGTGCCCACGCGGACCGAACCAGGCCCCATGGCGCGCGCCCCCCCGCCCGCCAGTGACATCCCACGCAACCTAAGCTACATCGCGGGGCTGTACGAGCGGGCATATTACCGCACGGTCCGGCCCAGCCTGGGCGACGACTCCGACTCAGAGGCCGAGGGGCGGGCGCGAGGGCCCAGGCCGCGGGGACGCCAGGGCCGGGCGGGTGGCAGAGGGGGGCACCGGCGCCGCAGGGCCCGCTCCGCCCCGGCCGGAGGGCCTGGGGGGGGCTCCCGCAGCCGCAGCCCCGGCGCCCGCAAGCGGGTGCGCTTCGCCGATGCCCTGGGGCTGGAGCTGGTGAGCGTGAGGCGCTACTGGCCAGCCGAGCTACCCCAGGTCCCGGAGCGTGTGCACACCCAGCTGCGGCAGGACACCCTACGCCACTTCGCCCCCCTGCGGCCCCTCTTCTCGCCCAGCCAGGTAATGGGGGGGGGCAGGAGAAAGCGGGGGGGAGCATACGGGAGGAGAAGACAGTGGAGGGATGTGCACAAGAGTTGGGGGGCAGGTCCCCAGTAGGGGGCGTTGGGCTCCAAGGTGGAAAACTGCACATTAACTTTCTCTTTCTTTTTCTCCCCCCACCCTGGCTTTCTCCAGGACCCCCAGGACCCACAGGCAGGGCGCCTGCCGCTGGCACCGTGTTTCCGGGACCCGCTGGGACTGCCGGACTTCGGGGCACGGCTGGGGGCGCAGGGCGTGTGCCTCGAGGGGGTGCGAGCCGGGGGGCTGGGGGTGGCGGGGACCCTGCGGGTCCTTAACCTGGCCTACGAAAAGAGAGTCAGCGTCCGCTACACCTGGGATGGCTGGGCCAGCTACCGGGAAGCCCCCGCCGCCTACGCCGGGCCCCCCGCCGGGCTCCTGGCCGGCCCCCCCTCCGACCGCTTTGCCTTCCGCCTGCCGCTGCCCCCCGGGGGCGCCCTGGAGTTCGCCCTCCACTGCCACGTGGGGGGCCAGGAGCTGTGGGACAACAACGAGGGTCAGAACTACGTCCTGCGGGGCGGGGGGCGGGCCGAGGGCCCCCCCAGCCCCCCACGAGATGGAGAGGGTGGCTGGATCCACTTCATATAGCGGGGTGCACAGCCATCCCCTCGTGGAGAAGAGACTTCACGGGGAGGCCCCACTTGCAGCCTCCAGATCCTCTGGGGGATCTGTGCGGGGGGGGGAGGAGGGTTCGAAGTTTAGGGCCCTGTGGCCATGGGGGCAGGAACGGGGATGGGGGGGATAAAAGGGGAATCGCGGGTTGGGAGGAGGGTTGGGCTAGGATGGGGGCGGGTGCAGACCAAAGACATGCCCCCTCCCATCGGTCACCACCCCCTGCCCTATGGCACTGCACCCCTACTGCACACAGCAGTGAGCCTTCAGGGAGAGAGGTGTCAGCATCTGGCAGGGGCGGGGCCACGGAACGCTGTTAATTTGTGGAACTCCCTGCTGTGGGACAGGGCTAGGACCCACCTCCCCGCAGTACAATCAGGAGGGGGTTGCACTGCCCGGCTGGCTGGGCCCATGGGGCTGATCTGAGTGGGGGCCCCTCTCCGCCTGGCCAGGGGCCTGCTGGGGAGCAACAGGAGGGGGTGGATGATGGCCCCGTGTGTGGGGGGCAGGGAAGTGTCATTTTCCATGGCACTTTGGCCCAGACTCCAGGTCTCAGCATCCAAACCTCCTAGGACACATTTGCCCCCTGGGAGTCACACACTGACCCCTTGCCTGGGGGCGCTGCCCCAGTATCACAGGGGAGGGGGAAAAGCCCTTCCAAGCACTGCCACGGGCCTGGCCTCTCTGCATGGCCTGACCCCAGCTGGGGCCACCCTTGCCCCCCATTCCTGCCCCACCAGTGCCCCTCACCCCCGCCCCACAGCCTTGCCCCACCGGTGCACCACAGCCCCCCCACCTCACAGCCCTGCCCCACCAGTGCCCCTCACCCCCGCCCCACAGCCCTGCCCCCCCCCCCCCCGGTGCCTCCCACCCCTCCTCACAGCCCCGCCCCACCAGTGTCCCTCATCCCCGCCCCACAGCCCTGCCCCACCGGTGCACCACAGCCCCCCCCACCTCACAGCCCTGCCCCACCAGTGCCCCTCACCCCCGCCCCACAGCCCTGCCCCCCTCCCCGGTGCCTCCCACCCCGCCTCACAGACCCGCCCCACCAGTGCCCCTCATCCCCGCCCCACAGCCCTGCCCCACCGGTGCACCACAGCCCCCCCACCTCACAGCCCTGCCCCACCAGTGCCCCTCACCCCCGCCCCACAGCCCTGCCCCCCTCCCCGGTGCCTCCCACCCCGCCTCACAGCCCCGCCCCACCAGTGCCCCTCATCCCCGCCCCACAGCCCTGCCCCACCGGTGCACCACAGCCCCCCCACCTCACAGCCCTGCCCCACCAGTGCCCCTCACCCCCGCCCCACAGCCCTGCCCCCCTCCCCGGTGCCTCCCACCCCGCCTCACAGACCCGCCCCACCAGTGCCCCTCATCCCCGCCCCACAGCCCTGCCCCACCGGTGCACCACAGCCCCCCCACCTCACAGCCCTGCCCCACCAGTGCCCCTCACCCCCGCCCCACAGCCCTGCCCCCCTCCCCGGTGCCTCCCACCCCGCCTCACAGACCCGCCCCACCAGTGCCCCTCATCCCCGCCCCACAGCCCTGCCCCACCGGTGCACCACAGCCCCCCCACCTCACAGCCCTGCCCCACCAGTGCCCCTCATCCCCGCCCCACAGCCCTGCCCCACCGGTGCACCACAGCCCCCCCACCTCACAGCCCCGCCCCGCCAGCGCCCCCCATTCATCCTCGGCTGCACGGGCGAGGCAGGAGGGAGCCGCCGCCCCCCCCCCCCGGCATGGAACGCGGGGTCCAGCTGGTGGCCGGTTTCCGGGCTGGGCGGCAGCCAATGGCCGGGCCCCCACGGCCGCGGCCTCCAATCCCAGCCCGCGGGGGGGGGGAGGGACAGGCGGGGGCGGGGCCACCCGGGCTGGGATCGGGGCTGGTGCCGGCCCGGCCCGGCAGCGCCGCAGGGAGGGTGAGTCCGGCCGCGCCCCCCCTTTGTCCCGGCCAGGCCCCCCCCCCGCGTGCGTCCGTCCCTGGGGGGCGGGGAGAACCCAGCCCCCCCCGCTCTAACCACTCGCCCCCACTGCCCGCCCCCCTCCCGGGACAGAGCCCGGCCTCCCTTCCAGGGCCCTGGCCCCGCCCCCTCCGCCTCCATTTCCCAGGGTGCAAGTGGAGCAAAGTCCCAAAACTTGGGAGGAAACTCGGAGCGGAGGAGGAGGGAGCGTGTGAGTGGGGGGAGGGGCCGGGGGGGGCTGCTGAGGAGGGAGCGTGTGAGTGGGGGGAGGGGCCGGGGGGGGCTGCTGAGGAGGGAGCGTGTGAGTGGGGGGAGGGGCCGGGGGGGGCTGCTGAGGAGGGAGCGTGTGAGTGGGGGGAGGGGCCGGGGGGGGCTGCTGAGGAGGGAGCGTGTGAGTGGGGGGGGCTGCTGAGGAGGGAGCGTGTGAGTGGGGGGGGCTGCTGAGGAGGGAGCGTGTGAGTGGGGGGGGGGCTGCTGAGGAGGGAGCGTGTGAGTGGGGGGAGGGGCCGGGGGGGCTGCTGCGGGGAAAGAGGGCGCGGTGGGGGGGTCCCCGGGGGGAGACAAGGGTCAGAGAACCCAGGCGTCTGGGCCCCCAGCGCCCCCCCCTGTCACCCCGTCCAGGCAGAGCAGGGTTAGAACGGGGGAGGGGGCTGGAGAGAGCTGGGGGCCTCGCAGTGGGCGGGGGGGGGTTGGAGAGAGCAGGGCTGGGGGCTAGTGGGAAGGTGGGGGAGGTCGCAGGGGGTTGGAGGGATCTGGAAATTGAGAACAAACGGGGGGGGGCTAGCGACATAAAATCCTGTGTAAATTGTTCTCTCCCCCCCCCCCCCCACACACAGCTGGCCTGGCCGGGCCCTGGTTAACCGGTAACCCCCTAAGCATGCGGGTTAGCTCACCGGTTAACCAGAGCTAGTTCAACCTTAATAACATCCCTGTGGGGGCTGGGAGGGGGACTCATGGGGTTGGGGCTGTCTGTGGGGGAGGGGCTGTGGGAAAGGAGGTTTCGGGGTGACTGGGGGAGGCGCAGGGTTGAGTCTTTGGCGCATTAGGAAGCTGAACTCCCTGGTTTTACGCAATCAGCACATGGTGAAATTTCTGGGCAGTTCCTGGCTCGTTAGTGGCTGCCGGCGAGGCTGATTGGTCACTAACGACCCGGACTCTGCTGGATTGGGGGTGGCTCTTTCCTTGGGGCGGGGACGGGGAACATAAACCCAAGGGCCTGGGCCGTGCACGTTTCATGGGCAGGGTTCGCCCGACCCCCGGGGGATTACTGATCGCTCGTCAGATCCTTGCGTAACCCCGGGCCCCGCAGTCGATAGTGAGGCAGGGACCAATAGCGGCCGACCGCAGGCGATCTCGTCCAGGCAGGGCCTGGGCCGCTGCGCGCCTCGAAATGCGATTGAAGCGGATGGCGGTGGAGTTATTGTAATGAGATTGATTGGCTGATTGGAACGAGTTCTCTTTGTTCTTTGGGGGACCAGGGCCGTGGCCGTGTGTCTGCTGCCCGTGTGGAGCCGGGGCTTTCTCCAGTTCTGGGAAGGGGAGTCTAGTGGTTAGAGCTGGGGTGCCTTTGAATCTCTGGGCCCCCTTGGCTCCCCCTCCAGTCAGTGGCATTTCTCCATTTGTCTGTAACGCCACAACCTTTGAATGCTGCATCCCCAGCCAAGTGCAAAATGCCCGAAAACGTGGCAGGGCCCCGTGGGAAGACCCTGTCCGTTGGGTGAAACCCGGAGACTCAGCCAGTGCCCGCACGCTGACGTGACCGACCTGCCTGTCGCTCGGCCAACAGCAGGTTCAGACTCTGACCTGCGTTTTTAGGGAGAAGCGGTTTATGACCCTGATAATTGCTCGTAACAATTAGAAATCCGCCAACGGCGCCTCTGCTCACAGCTGTAACGGTTTGTAGGTCGGTGGGTCGGGTGATGCCACCGCTGTGTCGTGCCTCGCGCAGATACCCCTCACGGAGCTCAGGCGTTCGCGGGCCTAGCTCCCTGGGCCGCATTGCTTCTGCTTGACCCCCGTACGGACCGGTGAGCCTCAAAGACTAACGGGGGTGGGGAAATACCGGGCTGGATCTGGTCGGTCTCCTCGCCGTCGTATTGGCCACGGATCGCCGTTCCTGGCCAATGGGAGCTGCGATTGGCCGTACTTGTGGCGGTGCAAATAGCGGTTTGGGAGCTTGCCAGAGGCTCGCCCTGGTGAACCGTCGTCGTTTCATTCCGCACCCCTGGGCGAGAACGGAATTAATTTAACGAGGATGTGCAGAGGCAACAGCCACTTGGAGCCACTAGGTCGTCTGGTTTGATCTCCAAGGTATCGTGAGCGGCTCGGTTTGACCCAGCTTCCCCGTATTTAGCCTTAAAACTCGGGTTGGACTAAAGCCTGGTTTCCAGTCTGGATTTCAAGACCTCAAGACACGGAGACGTCACCACTTCCCGTGTCTATTTGGTTCTGTCTTTCCCGTCGGAATTCGGCTGCCTGCTGCATCCAGCCGTCGGTTCGTGCTCTGCCTTTTTCCCTTAGCTTGAGGAGGCCTTGGGGACTGGGACTTGGACGCTGCTGGAGAAGTTGGAAGATTGGGCATTGTTCTTCTAAAAACATGGGTTATCCAATGCTCAATCCTCCAGGTGTTGCGGAAGCCCCTAACCTAGGCCCTGGTTTACATTAGGGAGCTATTTTGAAATAACCTCCCCCCCATATTTCAAATTTATAAGCGAAGCATCCACACGACCACGCCCACTGTTTCGAAATAACGGGCTGGTTATTTCAAATTCTGGTCTCCTGCTTTCCTAGGGGAATAACGCCAATTTCAAAATAGCTGTTTTGAAATAGCGGGAGCGTGGACACACCAGTGCTATTTTGAAATAACTCGGCCCCAGAGTTATTTGAATTAATTATCCCCAGTGCTTACTGGGGCACTAAGTCGAGGTAGTGTGCCCACATTAAGGGAGCCTGCCTCGGACTCATTTCGAGACGTCCCTGCAATGGGGACCTGCTATTTTGATTTTATTTGGGGATGTATGTCGATTTTAGTTAATAATAGAGGCCCAACCTAAATGTATACCCCAAATTAAAAAACATAGTAGAAGAACTAAAAGAAGAGCCACCGTGGTTTAACAACCATGTAAAAGAAGCAGAGAGAGATAAAAAGGCATCTTTTTAAAAGTGGAAGTCAGATCCTAGTGAGGTAAATAGAAAGGAGCATAAACACTGCCAAATTAAGTGTAAAAATGTAATAAGAAAAGCCAAAAAGGAGTTTGAAGAACAGCCAGCCAAAAACTTGAAAGGTAATAACGAAATGTTTAAGTACATCAGAAGCAGGAAGCCTGCTAAACAACCAGTGGGGCCCCTGGACGATCGAGATACAAAAGGACACTTAAAGACGATAAAGTCATTGAGGAGAAACTAAATGAATTCTTTGCTTCAGTCTTCACGGCTGAGGATGTTAAGGAGATTCCCAAAGCTGACCCGTCCTTTGTAGGTGACAAATCTGAGGACTTGTCACAGACTGAAATGTCATTAGAGGAGGTTTTGGAATTAATTGATAAACTTAACAGTAACAAGTCACCGGGACCGGCTGGCATTCACCCAAGAGTTCTGAAATAACTCAAATGTGAAAATGACAAACTATTAACTATGGTTTGTAACCAATCCTTTAAATCGGCTTCTGTATCCAGTGACCGGAAGATAGCTAATGTAATGCCAATATTTAAAAGGGGCTCTAGAGGCGATCCCGGCAATTACAGACCGGTAAGTCTAACGTCTGTATCCGGAAAATTAGTTGAAACAATAGTAAAGAATAAAATTGTCAGACATACAGAAGAACATAACTTGTTGGGCAAAAGTCAACATGGTTTCTGTAAAGGGAAATCACGTCTTACTAATCTATTAGAGTTCTTTGAAGGGGTCAACAAACGTGGACAAGGGGATCCAGTAAATATAGTGTACATAGATTTCCAGAAAGCCTTTGACAAGGTCCCTTACCAACGGCTCTTACGTAAATTAGGTTGTCCTGGGATAAGAGGGAAGATCCTTTCATGGACTGAGAACTGGTTAAAAGACAGGAAACAAAGAGTAGGAATAAATTGTACATTTTCCAAATGGAGGGGTAACTAGTGTGTTCCCCAAGGGTCAGTCCTAGGACCAATCCTATTCAAGGTATTCATTAATGATCTGGAGAAAGGGGTAAACAGTGAGGTGGCAAAGTTTGCAGACGATACTAAACTGCTCAAGGTAGTTAAGACCAAAGCAGACTGTGAAGAGCTTCCAAAAGATCTTGCAAAACTGAGTGATTGGGCAACAAAATGGCAAATGAAATGTAATGTGGATAAATGTAAAGTAATGCACATCGGGAAAAATAACCCCAAATATACACAGAATATGATGGGGGCTAATTTGGCTACGACAAATCAGGACTGAGATCTTGGAGTCATCGTGGGTCGTTCTCTGAAGACGTCCACGCAGTGTGCAGTGGCAGTCAAAAAAGCAAACAGGATGTTAGGAATCATTAAAAAACGGATATAAAATAAGACGGAGTATATCTTATTGCCCTTATATAAATCCATAGGAAGCCCACATCTGGAATAGTGCGTACAGATGTGGTCTCCTCATCTCAAAAAAAATATACTGGCATTAGAGAAGGGCAACTAAAATGCTGAGGGGTTTGGAATGGGTCCCCTGTGAGGAGAGATTAAAGAGACGGGGACTTTTCAGCTTGGAAACGAGGAGACTGAGGGGGGATAGGATCGAGGTCTATACAATCGTGTGTGGTGTGGAGAAAGAAAAGTTCTTGACTTGTTCCCATAATAAAAGAACTAGGGGCCACCAAATGAAATGAATGGGCAGCAGGTTTAAAACAAAAAAGGAAGTTCTTCACACAGCGCACAGCCAGTCTATGGAACTCCTTGCCTCAGGAGGTTGTGAAGGGTAGGACTATAATAGGGTTTAAGAGAGGGCTAGATAACCTCCATGATGGTGTCTCCAGCCTCTGTTTGTCAGAGGGTGGGGATGGATGGCAGGAGAGAGATCGCTTGATCATTCTATTTGATTCACTCCCTCTGGGGCACCCAGACAGGATACTGGGCTGGATGGACCTTTGGTCTGACCCAGTACGACCGTTCTTATGTTCTTAGTTATTTCAAAATAATTTCCTCGTGTGGGCAGGCCCTCGGAGTGCTAAGAGCTGATTTTGAATTTTACGGTTCACTGTCTATCGTGCCCGGGGTCAACAAGCAATCGGCAGCCACCACAGTGAAACAGCCACGGGTCATCAACAGGAGTATGACAGGTTTCTGCAGACCACGGTGAGCCCCGTGCTGTTTGCCAGGCGGTGGAAGCTTCGTCCAAACGTGCCAAGTGCTTGGTGTCCCAAAGAAGAGCGCCGGAAGCTAGCTCTTGTCACTGAGACAGCTCTCCAAGGACAAGGGGAGCTGCAGGGAGGAGGTCGCCAACACCATGTTACGCCCCCGCCCCCACTATAAAGTGAGCAGCGTCTGGAAGATCAAGAATATCAGTACTAAAATGCCTGTATCCGAAGTGCCAATAGATTAGGGCTGTAAATTCCCGGTTAATCAGTTAACCGGTTACGATGCTCAATGGGTCACTGGTGAACCCGTTACCCATTCGCATCCCTACAATAGTTTGGTGTCATGCGGAGAACGTTGCTTAAACGGCTGTTCCATGGGAACCTTGCCCGTTGCTCGCTCACGGTGGCAAGCAGCCAGACGTGAGCTGGAAGAGCTTGCTGATCTAGCTCAATTTGATCCCGTGGCTCTAGGGTGGAGCAATGGCCGTGGAGGTCGGGGGGGTGATTTCTAGCTGGTCGGAGCCAGCGGTGCTGGGAATCGCAGACAAAGGGCGCCGCATGGCAGGGTTGGCACCCGCCGAACCTAGGGCGCGTTGGCCAACATCGAAGTGCAAACAGTTGTGCCAACTTTCGGTGGGCTCGCGATGGCCGTTGCCACCTGGAACCTCCCTGGCAATTGGAGCAGATTGGCCGTGGCATGGCAGAGTCATCGTGTTATAGAAAGACAGACAAGCAACCGCCGTGGAGTTGGACACGCCCCACCACTCGGCCTCCCTACGAAATGCACAGTCATAGAATCGCCGGTCCAGTAGTTTGTGATCTGAGCAACTAACTCATCATTATTGGTTGATTATTTAATTAGCCAGTCAGTAACCAAGCAGTCATTTCCATGAACAAATCTTTTTGCTGAATACCTTTAATGAGTACCCAGTGAGTGTCTCAGGGAGCAGTCATTTCTAGATGGTATCACAACGGAATGCAGTGAGGGTTCAGCTGCGCCTTCGTCAGTTACTGCACGTTAAAACAAACGGCATTGTTAGTAATTATTGGGTGTCTTGTCCTAGCGTCTCAGCCCAGGACGGGCCGAGGCACCGCGTGGACACAGCAAGCACTGTTTCTGCCCCAGAAAACATATTTTAGGGACTGTTCAGCTAGTGTCTGTCATTGGGGACCCAGAGCTGTAACTGGCCCTGAGCCGCTAGCAAAGGAGGGCTCGGGTCCCTTAAGAACACGATGGACGTGAATTCCTGGGTCATTGTGGGTTTTCTGAGCTCTTTGAGGCGAGAGCAGTGTTTCCTGCCTGGGGAGGGCTGGGAGCCAGGATTCCCGTGTTCTCTTCCCACTCTGAGCCCTGGTCTACGCGAGGGAGTTATTTCAAAATAACCCCGATTTCCACACAGCGGGCGGGGCCTCCGCTCTCCCAGGCCTGATATTTCGAAAGAACGGGCTGGCTGTTTTGAAATCTGCCCCCTGCTTTTCTCGGGGAATAACAGCTATTTCGAAATGGCGGCAGCGTGGGCCGCCCGGCCACCAGAACGGAGCCTGCCCCGGCCTGACTCGGTTTGATTTGGGACCAGTGATTTCGAAACGGGGCGCGTCTGCGCTAGGAAACTGGGGGAGGAGGGGGGTTTCTGGGTTAGCGCAGGGTGGCTGGGAGCCAGGTTTCACCTGCGTGTCTCTCTCCCCCTAGGTCTCAGGCTCCCCAGGGGCAAGTCGGACTGCCGAATTGGGGTTCAGACGCCCTTGTGGCAGGTAAGAGCCTTCCCTCCCATTGCAGTCCAGGGGAGGGGGCGGCCATCCCGAAGCACAGCTGGCCAGTGGTGTGGTGGAGGGGGGGGGCTGCCTGGCTACCCAAGGGGCACTTGTCTTTCCTCCTGCCCCCCCCAGCGGTCTCCTGCTCATTGTGCCCTGTGTGTTCTCTCCCCGCAGCCATCCGTCCCCACAGCGCCTGGCCAGGGGTCCCACGGTGGCGGGGCCAGCCATGCCCCCGAACAAGGAGTCGCTGGGCCGCCCCGGCTCACCGGCTGCCCTCATCTGCCTGCCGCCCATCTCAGAGGACCTGCAGCTGGTGTGGACCCAGGCGTCCCAGACCAGCGAGCTGGACGGGCACCAGCCGCTGCACCAAGCCTTCAACTACTTCCCCTACCCCAGCCTGGCCGACCTGGCGCTGCTGTGCCTGCGGCACGGCCTGCAGCTGGAGAAGGTGAAGGCCTGGTTCATGGCCCAGCGGCTGCGCTGCGGCATCAGCTGGAGCGCCGAGGAGATCGAGGAGACACGGGCGCGGCTGGCCTGCCGCCAGGACCGCCCGGCCTTCGGGGCCCTGCTGGCCCCCAGCGAGGCCCTGCTGCAAGCGGGCCGGGCCCTGGGTGGCAGGGAGGCCCCCACGGCCACCCCCCACAAAGTCAAGCTCCAGGAATCCCCAGGGACCTGTGCAGCCGTAGCCCAGGGAGCCCCAGAGCCAGGGAGAGCTTCTGCGGCCCCCTACCACAAAGCCAAAGAGACGCCGCCGCCGCCCCCCAGCCTTTTCCCCACACCGCCCCCGCCGTGCCGGGCCTGGGCGGATCCTCTGGCCGGCGCCAGCCATCCGGACACCGCCTGGGACCTCAGCAAGCCCTGCCGGCTGGGGGCGGCCGACAGCACGAACCCCCTCCACGCCGCCTCGCCCTCCTCCGGAGCCACCGTCAACGGGGCCGAGGCCTGGGCCCGGCCCGGCCACCCCCACGGCACCCTGGAGGCCCAGCGGCAGCGCAAGAGCCGGCGGAAGACCAAAGAGCAGCTGGCGGTGCTCAAGTCCTTCTTCCTGCGGTGCCAGTGGGCGCGGCGGGAGGATTACCAGTGGCTGGAGCAGATCACCGGCCTGCCGCGGGCCGAGATCATCCAGTGGTTCGGAGACACCCGCTACGCCCTCAAGCACGGCCACCTGCGGTGGTTCTGGGATAACTCGGTGCCTGTCGCCCCGGAGCCCGGGCCCCGCACGGACACGGGCCCGCTGGAGCGGTACTGGGCCGCCCGGCAGCAGCTGCGCGAGGACGACCTGCCGGCCCTGAGCCGCGAGTCGGGCATGGAGACCCAGCAGGTGCTGAACTGGTTCTACTCCCGCTCGCCCGAGCCGGCCGAGGTGGTGGTGTGCCTGGGCGAGGAGCAGGAGGACGAGGACGAGGAGGCCGGGCTCATGGTGCAGGAGGAAGGGGAGGAGGAGGAGGACGAGCTGGAGGAGGAAGACCTGGGCGCCCAGGAGTGAGGCGCACCAGGACTCCTGGGGGTGTTTTGTGGGGGGAACTGACTCGTGCTGGGGCTCTGCTCTGTCTAGTTCCTCCCTCTGCTCTAGAACCCAGATCTGGGCCCTGCCTCTCATTCCCCTTCCCATTCCGGACCCCAGCTCTAGAACCCAAACCCGGATGGCGTTGTGCTACCTAGAGCGCGCTTGTAAGGTGCTCTCCGTTCCCTGGTGTCTGGAGCTGGTCTTGGTGCTCTAGAACCGGATACCGGCCCCCCTCTTCCCATGGTAGGAGCTAGTACCACCTTCTCCCCTCTGTGTTCTAGAACCCCAACCACCGTGTGGTCCCATCCTCGTTCTAGAGCAGGTGGATCCCCCCCAGCGCTGCCAAAGGCCCTAGAACCAGGAGTTGTTGATCTAGACCCCCAGTGGCCATTTCGCTCCCAGTCCCCCTACTCTAGAGCCTAGGTTCTTGGCTCTCTCTGCTTCCTGGTTTGTGTTCTAGACCCTGCTACCTTCCGACCAGTTGTCTGGATTCAGGTATGCTCCCTTCTCCAGACTTTCCCCCACCTCTCCCCTTCCACGGCTTCTGTTTCTAGAGCCCGCCCTGGTTCGCACCCACGCCCCCTTGTAGAATGCGTTACGCCCTGGTGGGGGCCTGGCCTGGGCCAGGGGGCAGGCTGTGGTCAGCAGAGGGCTCCCTGTGTTTGGTTTTACAAACGGGGCCGGAGCGAGGGTGGGAGAGCCCAGGGCGGTGGTGAGCGAGTGCAGCCGTTCGTTTGTTTTTTCTGGAGTTGTTAATTTATAGCGCCCAGCGGGCGAGAGTTAAAACGAGGTTTGAACCCCACACCTGTGGCCTGTGTCTGATTGGTGGAGGGCGGGTGGAAGGGGGCGGGGCTGCTTCAGCATCATCTAGTTCGTGTCGGTGGGGAGGTGGCTCCAATGCCCCTTCCTCTCTCCCCCTGGTTTCCCGTCCTTCAGTTCTTCCTCTGCCCCTCTCCCTAGTTCGGTACCTGGCTGCTGCCCCCTGGCCTCCCCCACTCCTGCTAGGCCTCTGGGTTCACCCCCCAAACCTGCCCCTAGCCAACCCCTACCCCCACAGAGCCCCCGCAGTTGCAAGGCAGAGAGGGGGTCACCCTGAACCTCAGTTCCCCTGCAAATACCCAGCGCCCCCAGAGAAAGGCCAGACATTTATTGTTGGTGGGGTGACCCCCAACCCACTTTGGTCCCAGCAGCGGGGGGACAGGGATAATGGGGGGGGCTGACCCTGAGGCTGGGCTGTCCCCCTGGTGGATGGGGGACCATGCCAGGGAGCTGGTGGATTTATCAGACACATGTGGGGGCTGGAGGAACAGGGACTGCTGGGCTGGGGGAGCTGGGTAGGGGCCATGTGGGGCAGGCAGTGGGGGATCTCCTGGATCCTATGCCCCCAGCCCAGTCCCTCTGGTCCCAGGGGGCTGAGGCCGTGGGGTGCCCGGGCAGTTGCTACAGCTGGGGGGCCCGGCCGGCACCAGGAGGCCTGCAGGGAAAGAATCATGGTGGAGAGGCAGGTCGCCCCTTGAGGTCCCTCACGGCCCCCCTCCCCCAGACCCTCAGAGTGTGGGGCTCCCCCCCTCAGAGCCCTCCTCTCCCAGACCCTCCTCGTGTGGGGCTCCCCCCATCAGAGCCCCCTTGAGTGTGGGGCTTCCCCCCTCAGACCCTCTGTGAGTATGGCCCCCCCAAGCCTCCCTCCTCCAGATGCTCTGTCAGTGTGGGGCTCCCCCCGACCCCCCACCCTTCTGTGGGGGTGAACCCCAATCCAGTCTCACCTGCCATGCTGGGAGGGTGTAAGTTGGGGGGTGAACCTCAGCTAGGGGAGGAGAAGAAATTACCACAGATCCACGGACACCCCAAATCTGAGACCCCACCCCACTGCCCCCCAGCTTGACTCCCACCCGGTCTCCCCTGCCCCCTCACCTGTATGGGCCTTGGCCTCTCTGCACTCTGGCTCCCGCGGAGGGTGCCCGCCTCTCTCAGATCTGTGGGGAAGATGGGAGGGGTTAGTGGGGCAAATGGGGGTTCACTGGGACCCCCCCAGCTGCAGATCCTGCCTCCCAGGCCTGGGTTGGGAGGCCCCTTATCTGCCCGGCTCACCTGTGAAGATGCCCAGTGCCAGTGGCGGGGGGGCCCGGCCCTGCTCAGCATCCCCCTCTGCTGCCCCCCGCCTGGCGGGATGTGGGGGGAAGGTGCCCACCACAGGGGTCTGGGTGGAGGAGGCGGTGGCTCTGGAGAGAGAAGGGGAGTTAAGGGAGGGGGAAGCAAGAGACACCCTCGCCCCCGAGGATGCCCCTTAACTGGCACTCCTAGCCCCAAAGTCCCCTCCCGCCCCCCAACCAGGGGCTTCCAGCCCCACCCGTGTCATAAGAACGGCCAGACGGGGTCAGACCGAAGGTCCATCCGGCCCAGTGTCCTGTCAGCCCGCAGTAGCCAGTGCCAGGTGCCCCAGAGGGAGGGAACAGAACAGGGAATCTTCACATGACCCCTCCCTTGTTGCCCCCCCCCCCCCGATAGGCCAGGGACCCCACCCCTACCCCGCCTGGCTAACAGCCATTGATAGACCCAACCACCATGAATCTATCGAGGTTTTTTGGAACCCTGTTAAACCCCTGGCCTTCACCCCATCCTCTGGCGAGGAGTTCCGCAGGTTGACTGCGCTGAGTGAAGAAAATCTTTCTTTTGTTTGTTTTAGACCATTTCTATGATTGGGGCTCTCAACCCCACTGATCCCCCCCTTCCCTGGACAGGGAATTCTAGCCCCCTAGGCCCCTGGTGGGGATCCCAGCTCCATAGAGCCCCCCCAACTCACCGGTAGGACAGGCTGTGGGTGGAGGCTGGAGACGGGGTGGCTGTGGAACAGAGGGGAGACAGTTCAGGGGGATGTGGATTGGGGGGGCATGAGAAGCAAGGGGGTGAGAAATTGGGCAGGGAAAGGGGCTGACCAAGGGCTCTGGTGGATGGGCTGGGGGACAGCGGGAGCCCCAGGGGTGACCCCTCCCGTGGGCCTTGTGCCTGTGAACACAGCTGAGCCGAGCTGAGGTCCGTTCTCAGCCCGCCAGCTTCCCAGCCTGCTCACCGATGCTGGAGCCAGCGGGGGTCCGAGCAGCTCCTGCAGCCTGCTGGGAAAAGGAGAGACCGTGCGAGTCGGAGGGGTCCCCGAGCAGCCCCTGGGGTCCCTGCCCCCCAACACTCCTGGCTCCCATGCTCCCCACATCCCCCACGGCACGAGGGGCACGAGGACGACTCACCGGCCAGCTGGGGGTGCTGGAGAGAGGGTAGGGGATGGACTCCAGTGAGGAGGAGCGGCTGTGGGGGGAGAGACCAAGTTACAAGGGGCACAGGCCAGCCCCTGCTTAGGGGGTGCAGGGCTCATTCCCACCAGCAGGGGGCAGGTACACAAATGTGCAGCCATTCCCCACCAGCAGAGGGCATGTGTACACGTACATACACACACACCCCCCTTCCCCACCAGCAGAGGGCATGTGTACACGTACATACACACACACACCTTCCCCACCAGCAGAGGGCATGTGTACACGTACATACACACACACCCCCCTTCCCCACCAGCAGAGGGCGTGTGTACACGTACATACACACACACACCTTCCCCACCAGCAGAGGGCGTGTGTACACGTACATACACACACACCCCCCTTCCCCACCAGCAGAGGGCGTGTGTACACGTACATACACACACACCCCCCTTCCCCACCAGCAGAGGGCGTGTGTACACGTACATACACACACACCCCCCTTCCCCACCAGCAGAGGGCGTGTGTACACGTACATACACACACACACCCCTTCCCCACCAGCAGAGGGCGTGTGTACACGTACATACACACACACACCCCTTCCCCACCAGCAGAGGGCATGTGTACACGTACATACACACACACACACACCTTCCCCACCAGCAGAGGGCATGTGTACACGTACATACACACACACACACACCTTCCCCACCAGCAGAGGGCATGTGTACACGTACACACACACACACCTTCCCCACCAGCAGAGGGCATGTGTACACGTACACACACACACACCTTCCCCACCAGCAGAGGGCGTGTGTACACGTACATACACACACACACACCTTCCCCACCAGCAGAGGGCGTGTGTACACGTACATACACACACACACACCCCTTCCCCACCAGCAGAGGGCGTGTGTACACGTACATACACACACACACACCCCTTCCCCACCAGCAGAGGGCGTGTGTACACGTACATACACACACACACACCCCTTCCCCACCAGCAGAGGGCGTGTGTACACGTACATACACACACACACACCCCTTCCCCACCAGCAGAGGGCGTGTGTACACGTACATACACACACACACACCTTCCCCACCAGCAGAGGGCGTGTGTACACGTACATACACACACACCCGCAGCCATTCCCCACCAGCAGGGGACGTGTGTTCACGTACACACACCCGCAGCCATTCCCCACCAGCAGGGGACGTGTGTTCACGTACACACACCCGCAGCCATTCCCCACCAGCAGGGGACGTGTGTTCACGTACACACACCCGCAGCCATTCCCCACCAGTAGGGGACGTGTGTTCACGTACACACACCCGTTCCCCACCAGCAGGGGACGTGTTCACGTACACACACCCGTTCCCCACCAGCAGGGGACGTGTTCACGTACACACACCCGTTCCCCACCAGCAGGGGACGTGTGCACACACACTGACCTCACCACCTGGCTGGACAGCTGAGTGCGGGGTCGTGGGGCACCTGTGGGGAGGGACGGGCATTAGCTCCTCTGCTGGGCAAGGATGGGGAATCCAGCCCCCGCTATGAACATGCCCGCTGCCCTGTGGGAACGCCAGTCCTTGCACGCCCACCACTGCGAGCACCCGTGGCCTTGCACACCCACACCCCATGGGCACCCTGGCTCTCTGCCACCACCCAGTGGGATGTTAAATATCAGTTCATTGAATAGGCACGTAACCTCATGAATTCTTATCGATTAGTCGACTATTCTCTAGTCCTCGGGGGTGGGGCTGGCAGCCAGTGCGCTCCAGCCCCGCTCCCAGGGAGCCCCCCGCTACCCGCACTGCTGCCTCTCATAGAGAGGCAGCAGTGCGGGGGGGCGGGCGAGAGCTGGTCCACGAGGGGAGCCCGTTTAAAAACCAGCTCCCCCCGCGGATTGGCTGCCTGCCCCCGCGCTGCTCCCTCTGATAGAGATGCAGCAGTGCGGGGGGGGGCGGGCGAGAGCTGGTCCACGAGGGGAGCCCGTTTAAAAACCAGCTCCCCCCGCGGACTGGCTGCCTGCCCCCGCGCTGCTCCCTCTGATAGAGATGCAGCAGTGCGGGGGGGCGGGCGAGAGCTGGTCCACGAGGGGAGCCCGTTTAAAAACCAGCTCCCCCCGCGGACTGGCTGCCTGCCCCCGCGCTGCTCCCTCTGATAGAGATGCAGCAGTGCGGGGGGGCGGGCGAGAGCTGGTCCACGAGGGGAGCCCGTTTAAAAACCAGCTCCCCCCGCGGACTGGCTCCCTGCCCCCGCGCTGCTCCCTCTGATAGAGATGCAGCAGTGCGGGGGGGCGGGCGAGAGCTGGTCCACGAGGGGAGCCCGTTTAAAAACCAGCTCCCCCCGCGGACTGGCTGCCTGCCCCCGCGCTGCTCCCTCTGATAGAGATGCAGCAGTGCGGGGGGGGCAGGCGAGAGCTGGTCCACGAGGGGAGCCCGTTTAAAAACCAGCTCCCCCCGCAGACTGGCTGCCTGCCCCCGCGCTGCTCCCTCTGATAGAGATGCAGCAGTGCGGGGGGGCGGGCGAGAGCTGGTCCACGAGGGGAGCCCGTTTAAAAACCAGCTCCCCCCGCGGACTGGCTGCCTGCCCCCGCGCTGCTCCCTCTCATAGAGATGCAGCAGTGCGGGGGGGGCAGGCGAGAGCTGGTCCACGAGGGGAGCCCGTTTAAAAACCAGCTCCCCCCGCAGACTGGCTCCCTGCCCCCACGCTGCTCCCTCTGATAGAGATGCAGCAGTGCGGGGGGGCGGGCGAGAGCTGGTCCACGAGGGGAGCCCGTTTAAAAACCAGCTCCCCCCGCAGACTGGCTGCCTGCCCCCGCGCTGCTCCCTCTGATAGAGATGCAGCAGTGCGGGGGGGCGGGCGAGAGCTGGTCCACGAGGGGAGCCCGTTTAAAAACCAGCTCCCCCCGCGGACTGGCTGCCTGCCCCCGCGCTGCTCCCTCTCATAGAGATGCAGCAGTGCGGGGGGGGCAGGCGAGAGCTGGTCCACGAGGGGAGCCCGTTTAAAAACCAGCTCTCCCCGCAGACTGGCTGCCTGCCCCCGCGCTGCTCCCTCTGATAGAGATGCAGCAGTGCGGGGGGGCGGGCGAGAGCTGGTCCACGAGGGGAGCCCGTTTAAAAACCAGCTCTCCCCGCAGACTGGCTGCCTGCCCCCGCGCTGCTCCCTCTGATAGAGATGCAGCAGTGCGGGGGGGCGGGCGAGAGCTGGTCCACGAGGGAAGCCCGTTTAAAAACCAGCTCCCCCCGCGGACTGGCTGCCTGCCCCCGCGCTGCTCCCTCTGATAGAGATGCAGCAGTGCGGGGGGGCGGGCGAGAGCTGGTCCACGAGGGGAGCCCGTTTAAAAACCAGCTCCCCCCGCGGACTGGCTCCCTGCCCCCACGCTGCTCCCTCTGATAGAGATGCAGCAGTGCGGGGGGGCGGGCGAGAGCTGGTCCACAAGGGGAGCCCATTTAAAAACCAGCTCCCCCCGCGGACTGGCTGCCTGCCCCTGCGCTGCTCCCTCTCATAGAGATGCAGCAGTGCGGGGGGCAGGGGGCTCCCCGGGAGTGGGGCCAGAGCGAGTCCAGACAGAGCCGCGCTGCCTGATCCACTCGACGTGCAGATCACAGCGGGGTAGGTCCGGGCCCGCCGGAGCCAGGACTGAGCCAGGCGGGAGGGGCAGGAATGCAGGTCGTCGTAGCGTTACCCTCGATGCTTTTGCTTATCGGTTAGTCGACTGCCCTGTTCCCCCTCCACCCCACGGGCCGCCTGCCCTCGCCGTTGGACGCGCGCGCGCCTTACCGCTCTGCGAGGGGGAGGTGATGCCGACCGGCCGGGGGGTGCTGCCTCTGCCCCAGAGAAAGGGACACAGCTCAGGACCAAGGGGATGGGGTGCCTGGGACTGCACCCCAGTACCCCCCAATTCCCCATCCCCCACCCAGGACACACCCTGTGTCCCCCAGCTCTCCCACCCAGCACCCTGCGCCCCTGCCCCCCAACTCCTCCCTGCCCAGCACCCTGCCCCCACAACTCCCCACCCCTACTGCCCCAACTCCCCCCGCCCAGCATCCTGCCCCCATGACCCCCCAAGTCCCCACCCAGCACCCCACCCCCACTGCTCCCAACTCCCCAAGCTCTGCCTCCTGGCACCCCCACTCCCGCTGCTCCCTATCCACTGCCCAAGACTCCCCCCTCCAGCCCCTCGCCCTGCCCAGGGGTTTGCTGACCTGGTACCCTGGCATCGGCTGGGCGAGGCCTGTGGGGAGAGTGGCAGGAGGTTAGTGTGTCCCGGGAAGCAGGAGAGAGACAGGAGTCCGGGCTGAACGGGGGGTGAGTGGCACAGATGACAGGCAGACAGATGGCGGGTAGCCCGAGACAGACAGATGGACAGCAGGCTGAGACACAGACGGACGGACGGCGGGCAAGATGAGACAGGCAGACGGACAGCAGGTGGGACAAGGCAGCGGATGGGACAGCACATGGACAGATGGACAGACAGACAGCGCTCACCTTGAGGATGCTCAGATATTTCTTCAGCTCCTTGTTCTCCTCCCTCAGCGCCTCTAACTCTCTGCGGGAGAGACAGGGAGGGTTGGAAGGGCTGGGCTCCCATGAGCGAGAGCCAGGCTCCCCCCGCCCCTCCGGCACTCACCTGGGGGCTGGGCTCTCACCTGTCGCAAGTGGAGAGTTTCTGGCGCGCCTCCTGCAAGGACCTCTCCGCCTGGGACACCCGGTCCTTGTAGAACGAGAGCAGCCGCTCGGTCTGCGCCCGCTGGAAACCCCACACCTGGAAGGCAGACACTGCGAATGGGACAGAAGCCGGACCCTCTAGGGGGCGCCGGCTCCCGTCTGACGCCAGGGCGGGGACTGGCTGGCTCCGGGGGCAGCAAATGGGGCAGGGGCCTGTCCCCTTCTAGGGGGCATCGGCTCCCACACCAGCCCCCAGGGCAGCGAATGGGGCATGAGGCTTTTCCCCTCTGGGGGTCTGGGTCCCACGCAGCTCCAGGTGGGGACTGGCTGGTCCAGGGAACGGAGACTGGCATCTGTTCCCTCCAGGGGGCGCTGGCCCCATCGGGGCTCGGGGCAGGAAAAGGCTGGCCGGAGGGGGAGCCAGAAGGCTGCAACCTCTGAGCCGCTCTTGCTGACTGCACCGAAATTCCCCGAGATGATTAACTTGTCAGCCCCATTTGTGGCCCTCCTTATCTGGCTTGGTGAATGTAATTAATTAGCGGGGGGGGGGGGGGGGAGGGTTGAGTTCCTTTGCACTGATTATTAACCAGCCCCCAGCCTGGTGATTAAACCCGGTCCTCCATTCTCACCTGCCCTTGAACTGCCCCCAGCTGCTTGGCCCTGGGGGAAAACGGGGGACCTCCTGGATCCTCTCCGATAACAGCAGAGCCCGCTCGCTGGCGGCGGCGTCTCCACCCCCCTCGCTCCCTTGGCTCGGCTCTGCCCTTCTCCCGTCACGGGCGCCCGCCACCTGTCCCTAGCGGTCTCCGCTCTGCCTCTGTCGCCGCAGAACGGGCGTGGCCACGGAGCCCCTCGGACCTCCGGGTCCCCTCCGGCCTGGGTGCAGAACTGGGCATTCTGGGCTGAAATGCCTTGGGCTGGAACGGGTGTGAGCCGGATGCCCGAAGCCCCGTTCCACCAACCGTTGGGTGACCTCGTATTGCCTTGCTCACACGCAGCAATGGCCTGGAAACACCCCAGTGCCCGAGGGCCTGGCCCCAGCTCTCCCACCCCTGAGGCAGGACCGAGGAAACCCAGGCCAGCCTCAAGGTGGGGGTCTTTAAAATCTCCAGCGCCGGGATTCCTCCAAGCCCCTCACCCCTTCTTCTGCCACCAGTGAGCAATCCAGCTCCATCCTCTTTAGAGCAGCCCTAAGTAAGCCATGTGGTTAACCTTCCCCGGCCGGCCATGTTTCCGGTGCTCTCCTCTGGACTCAGTGACGGCCCGTCAATTCCGGCGGACTAGGCGGTCGCCTAGGGTGCCGAGATAAACGGCCGTTGAGGGCTTTGGAGGCGGGGGTGCCGATCGCGCATTTCGCCTAGGGCACCAGTTTCCGGCAGCTCATCTAAGGCCGCTCCTGTCTGGACTGTCTCCAATTTGCCCCCCTCTTTCCCAATGCTCCAACAGAGGCCCCGGCAGGGCCATGCACAACAGGACAACAATGTCTTACAGACAACCCCCCAGAATATTTGATTTTTTTTCCTCTCCACTGCTTCACGCTGGTGACTCATCTTCAGTTTGTGAGTTACTCAAGCCCCTGGCGCCTTTGCAACCGCGGTACCCCTTTATCTTATCCTTCCCCGGTTTGTAGCTGTGTCTCTGAATTTTTCCTTTCTAAGCAAAGTCTTTTGAACTTCTCTTGGCTGAAATTCCTCTGGTTGAATTCGGCCCCATTCCTCCATCGGTCAAGGTCGTTTGGAACTGGAATCCCAGCGACCCCTCCCAGCTTGGAGACAGCTGCAAATGTTAGAAACGTGTTCTCGGCTCTGTTGTCTGAGTCCTGAATGAGAATATGGACTAGTACCCGTCCCGGGAGTGACCCCTCGTTGAGAGGAGCTCCTGGTTTGACAGTATTACTCTGTGAGGACCTCCGCCTTGTAGTATCCTCAAGATCAGACTGCCCGGGTTTGCTGTGTCAAAGCCTTGCTAAAAGCAAACCATTTTCCAGCCGCTCCCCATTGGCAAAGCCAGGAACTGTCTCACAGGAGGCTGGTTTGACACGGTTGCTAGCTATGCGTACACAGTGCTGCAAACCACCAGGCGCAGAGCTAACCTCTGGGTGATCCAGCTGGCGACACCCCCATTGGATGGTGGTTTCCTGTGGAGAACTATTTAGAATCACAGAACACTAGAACGGGAAGGGACCTCGAGAGGTCATCGAGTCCAGTCCCCCGCCCTCACGGCAGGACCCAGCACCACTTAGACTATCCCTGACAGGTGTCTGTCCAACCTGCTCTTCACTTTCTCCAGGGATGTAGAGTCCACAACCTTCCTAGTCAATTTATTCCAGTGTTTAGCCACCCTGATAGGCAGGAAGTTTTTCCTAATGTCCTACCTGACCCTCCCTTGCTGCAATTTAAGCCCATTGCTCCTTGTCCTAGCCTCAGAGGTTAAAGAGAACAATTTGTCTCCCTCCTCTTTGTAACACCCTTTGGGGGACTCGAAGGCTGTTATGTCCCCTCTCTGTCTTCTCTTTTTGTTGGTGCCATCTGTCCCTTAGCCGGTTCTTAGCGTGTGCACCGTCACCATTGGATCCCTGCCCAATCTTTAATCAGGGTGTCAGGCAGCGCTGTGTCAAACACCTTTCAAAAGCCAGTCAGATCTACACTGTTACCTTTACCAACACAACTTGTGATCTCCTCTGAGAAGGTCAGCTTTGTTTGACTGAGGTGTTTTCCATAAAACTGTGCTGCTGCCTGGTGTTGATTCTACCTCCGTCCTTCAATTCTTCATCAACTGAGCCTCATGTAGCTTTTTTCATTCTTGAACCCAGAACTGTTTACTGGCCTATAGTTACATGGGATAGAGCCTGTCAGATCTGCCCCTTACCTGGGAGATGTGGGCCAGATATTTGAGGGCTGTTTCCACTGGGCTCTTGAAAAAGATCTTTTCTTGGGGTTTCATCTGTGAATGAGAAAGAAATTGAGCAATATGGAGTAGCTCCCACCCGACTTCGGTCATGTCTCCACAGCAATATGATCCGGGCAAGAGGGACTGGCATCTGAGGGGCACATTTGAGTGAAGATTGAGAGACATGTATCTACAAACATATGTGACCCCAGTGTTATAAAACCTGAGGCTAGAAAGCTATGGCGTTTTTATCCCATTGTCCATTATTTTTTGCCAACCGCTTACACTGTGACGATGGGAGAATTTCATTTATACTTTAATTTACACCACCCTCCCACCCCCACACCCACCCACACATTTCTAGCCTTCATGACTGAGGCTTTGTCTACACTACAGAGTTTTTTGCCACGTCCAGGGAACGCGTCTGCTCTTCTGAAATTTTTTTCGGAAGAGCAGACGCACTTTTTCGACATCCCTGTAAATCTCGTTTTATGAGGAAGAAGGGATGTTCCGAAAAAAGGGTTTTTTTCTGACATCTGGCCCGGTGTAGACTGGCCAAATGTTGGAAAAACCTCTTCCAAAAAGAGAAGCGGAAAAAGCTACACAAATTGCGCTTTGCAATTTACGTAGCTTTTTCCGGAAGAACAGTGTACTGTAGCCATAGCATGAGACAGAAGGCTTGAACATGTGATTCCAACCTGAAAGCAAGGGAAGCAACCCCCAATTTTTTATCTCATGCAAGCTCATGCTTTGAAAAGCAACCACAGTTATTGTATGCGCTGACATGTGGTACTTCTGGTTACTTGGGTCAGTGTCTCTGAAAGCCGGAACTTGAAACAAGACAGTGCATGACTTGCGATTAAGATGGCGAGCCCAGGACAAATTTGCACATCTCTGGTTTTGGTATGGAGTCTTTCAAGCAAGAATGGATGACCCTTTCAAAAGGACACGTTCCCACTCAACCGTCAGATACGGGCTGGTTTGCTGGGGCACCTTCAAGCTGTATCCCAGAATCCTTTGTGCCGCTTTCAGGCTTCCTGGGGGATTTTCAGGGAGGAGTATGGGATGTTTCAAGGGGTCAGAGGCCCATGTGCCTGAATCCACCTAGAGATTTTGAGCCAACATGATTATTTTGGGGGCCTGGAGCAATCAAAACAAAATTGTTCAGGGCTAAAACTGTAAAAGAGCCTCATGGTAAATTGCCATCAGAGCACAGCTCTAGTTAAACCAGCATCACCCTTCGTGAGCAGACGAGAAGGAAGGCAGGATGGGGAAAGAGGAAAGCAACTCACATTACTGGCGAGACAGAGATACTTGCAGGTGGCACCACAAATGGCACATTTATCTGCAAAGGTTGAAACATTTGATTATTATCGTAGGAGAATCAGGACAGAGTTTATACCGATGTAACTAAGCCAGGAGACTGTAAAATGGCACAGTTTGTGCACACAGGCCAGGAATTCTATCCTTCTCCGTTCTTTTTTAGTGAAACAGAGTATGAAGGTGAGAGAAACCCTTTTTAGTTTTTTCCCACTGGGAAAAGGGGTTTTCAAGTGTTACCTTTTCACACTTGTTAACATTTTTTCAAGCTATTTTGAAACGTGGTAATCCTCGTTCTATGAGGAAGAAGCCTTTTTGTAAAAGAGCTCTTTTGCAAAAAGGCATGTGTGGACGGGGAAGAGGGAGTTCTTTCCGAAGACCAGGGAAGAGGAAAAAGCACAGGTGCCCTGGTGGCCATTTTGCCCACAGCAATCACAGCTTACATGCGAGAGAGCGTCCATTCAGTCTGGACGCTCTCTTTCAAAAAAGCAGATCGCTTTTTCGATGCACTTTTGCAGTGTGGACACTCTCTTTCGGAAGAAGTTTTTTCAGAAGATCTCTTCCAAAAAATGCTACTTCCAAAAGAAGCCTGTAGTCTAGATGTAGCCTCAGTTTCTTCTTTAGTTTCGTCAAAAAATTATTTTGTTTAAAGAAAAAATAATCTTCCAGGGGGAAATTTTGTAGAATTTGATTGTTGAAAATCTCTTCTCAAATTTAATTTTAAAAATATTTATTTTTGGAGATATGTTTTTGACATAATTTTTTTTCTTAGAAAATGTAATTTTTCAAGGAAACGTTTAAAACAACCATTAGTCCTGAGCTCCCAGGGGGCAAAGCACAGAGGACATGTCCTAGGTCTCACCTGCGGTAAAGCATTTCCGGCAGAAGAGGTGTCCACAGCTGGTGATGCAGAAGTCAGCCCCATCTTGGCGGAAACACTGGTTGCAGTGAAACCAATCCATGCTGTGGAGAACACAGACAAGGAGACGTTAGCTATGTGCAGGCCTGCACTGGAGGAGGGATGGGGCTAGGTGGCTAGATCTAGCGACAGGTGAATGAAGGAGGAGGAAGACACAGATGGAATGGAATGGATAGGGATGGATAGCGGGATGGCTGAGGGCGCCTGAAGATGGAGACAGGGAGGGAGGAGACAAGGTTGTGCGGATGGACGGGGGTGTGTGAGGATGGATGAATTGAGGATGAGGGGCCAAGGAAGACTAGAGGGATGTGATGAATGGATAAAAGTGATCAAGTTCTTTGTGAATGAAACAAATATGAATGATTCATTAAGTTTTTGATATAACACATTAATGACGGTGGTCTATTGAATGAAATATTTACTAGCTATTACACATGTATTATTAGTTATGTATAACCACTTAACTATAAAATATTGTTCACAAATAGCGTTAATGATTTGCTAACTGAGCATTGATTGTTATCAATAACTGATGTGAAATCTTCAGAGCAGTTCGCTCTATGGCCTGGCTCAGGGCACTCAGACAAGATGGGTCCTAACATTTTCTGGCTTTATAACCTATGAATCTCTATTCTGACCGGGTTTTGTAGCTATTACCACTCATCATCAGCCATTCATCCTTTTGTGGATTATGTTGGAGCTTGGGAGGATCAGGTTTTTATCGGCCAATGCCAGCAAATGTCAGTTTCGCTGCACACACACAAAATGTTTCACTAGATAATAACTAAAATTTACAGCCAGAACTTTGGAAATTATCGGAGCTTGATTTTGGGATATTGACATCATATGTTTTGTGATGCGATGCAGATAGTTTATGCTTCATCAGTTATGAAGCTTTCACTTTTTGAATTTCAGCGTCTACCATCATTAAATAATTATTGTCTGACACACACAACCTTAATGATCCCTCCATGATTTCCCGCAATGGTGAAAATTTAAATAAGTAAAACTGGGGGGAGGAGGGAATTGTCTGAGCTCACAGGTCTGCACAACAGTGAAAATTTAAACAGATACAAATTGAGAAAAACGTGGCAACACATCAATATTGTCCATCCAAATATTACACAGATATAAATTGAATTCTGCCAAGACTCTTTCTAATCTGTGAATCTCTATTTGGAGCACAGGTTCCTTAGTTAGTATCCTCATTAATGGCCATTCTTTTGTGTGTGTGTGTGTTTTATGTCTCATGGGTTACTTAAGGATACCATGATGTATTTAATTAGGCCTGTTGTACGGGTTATGACCAAAAATGAAGGGCATTTACTGGTTATTTTGGATTGTTTGCTAATTATTTGCCTCTCGGTTACCTTTTCATTGGTAACGTATCTGTTACCGGGGGCCACGGAGGCGGAATTGAATATGTAGGGTCCTTTAATCACAGCCTGCTTATGGGCAATCGTCAATTCGCTAATTATCCCGAAGGGGCTAATTGTGGGCTACCTGTCAGTTGCATTTTCCCCGGCATGTTGGCTGTTTCTCTTGGAGGCGACGGCCCCTTTTATTAACGGGGGACTGACGAATGACTTGGGGCTGTAGTATTGAGCCTGTTGGTTATTTCGGGGGCTGGCGAGGCTGTGGCCAGCCCATTGATCGTTAGCATCTTAATTACCCTGCAGTGCTCATCTGGGCTGGGGGGTCACTACTGGTCTTTATTAATTACCTGTGTTAATTAGCGATTGCCACCACTGGCCTGTGGTAAGGACCTGGGTTGTTAATTAGCAGTTGGGCGGAGGGGGGGTGCTCTGACCCTCCTGGGAGGCTAATTAGCTGGGGGGGGTTAATTAGCGTTGGGTGTTAATTGGGGGGAGGAGTCATTAGTGTCACCACCGCAAAAATAATCAGCTGGGGGGAACCGCCCCCAGCGCTAATTAGGCGTAGCTCATTAGTGAGGGGTTACCAGCCCCTCCCCCACCAGCTGTGCTCGGGTCACGTGGTGCCACCTGCCCCTCCCCTCCCCCTCCCGCGGCCGCCCCGAGCCGCCCAACTGTCACCTCGCGGCACGAGGCGGGCCGCGGCCGTTGGAAAGGGCGGGAAACCGCGGGGGGCGCAACGGCTGCGGCGCGCGGCTGGGGGCGGGGCTGGAGGCTGAGGAGGGAGGGGGAGTGGGCGGGGCTCGGCAGGGAGGCGGGGGTGGTTGAAAGAGGGTTTGGGCCAGGGAGGGGCAATGGGGGGGGGAGCAGGGAGGGTTTGGGCCAGGGAGGGGCAATGGGGGGGGAGCAGGGAGGGTTTGGGCCAGGGAGGGGCAATGGGGGGGGGGGAGCAGGGAGGGTTTGGGCCAGGGAGGGGCAATGGGGGGAGGAGCAGGGAGGGGCAATGGGGGGGGAGCAGGGAGGGTTTGGGCCAGGGAGGGGCAATGGGGGGGGAGCAGGGAGGGTTTGGGCCAGGGAGGGGCAATGGGGGGAGGAGCAGGGAGGGTTTGGGCCAGGGAGGGGCAATGGGGGGGGGGAGCAGGGAGGGTTTGGGCCAGGGAGGGGCAATGGGGGGGGGAGCAGGGAGGGTTTGGGCCAGGGAGGGGCAATGGGGGGGGAGCAGGGAGGGTTTGGGCCAGGGAGGGGCAATGGGGGGGGAGCAGGGAGGGTTTGGGCCAGGGAGGGTCAATGGGGGAGGAGCAGGGAGGGTTTGGGCCAGGGAGGGGCAATGGGGGGGGAGCAGGGAGGGTTTGGGCCAGGGAGGGGCAATGGGGGGAGGAGCAGGGAGGGTTTGGGCCAGGGAGGGGCAATGGGGGGAGGAGCAGGGAGGGTTTGGGCCAGGGAGGGGCAATGGGGGGAGGAGCAGGGAGGGTTTGGGCCAGGGAGGGGCAATGGGGGGGGAGCAGGGAGGGTTTGGGCCAGGGAGGGGCAATGGGGGTAGGAGCAGGGAGGGTTTGGGCCAGGGAGGGGCAATGGGGGGGGAGCAGGGAGGGTTTGGGCCAGGGAGGGGCAATGGGGGGAGGAGCAGGGAGAGTTTGGGCCAGGGAGGGGCAATGGGGGGAGGAGCAGGGAGGGTTTGGGCCAGGGAGGGGCAATGGGGGGGGGAGCAGGGAGGGTTTGGGCCAGGGAGGGGCAATGGGGGGGGAGCAGGGAGGGTTTGGGCCAGGGAGGGGCAATGGGGGGGGTTGGGAGAGGGCTGGGGCGGGGGGAGGAGCAGGGAGGGTTTGGGCCAGGGAGGGGCAATGGGGGGGGGGTTGGGAGAGGGCTGGGGCGGGGGGAGGAGTAGGGAGGGTTTGGGCCAGGGAGGGGCAATGGGGGGGAGAGGACTGGGGTGGGGGGGAGGAGCAGGGAGGGTTTGGGCCAGGGAGGGGCAATGGGGGGGGTTGGGAGAGGGCTGGGGCGGGGGGAGGAGCAGGGAGGGTTTGGGCCAGGGAGGGGCAATGGGGGGGGGTTGGGAGAGGGTTGGGGCGGGGGGAGGAGTAGGGAGGGTTTGGGCCAGGGAGTGGCAATGGGGGGGGTTGGGAGAGGGCTGGGGCGGGGGGAGGAACAGGGAGGGTTTGGGCCAGGGAGGGGCAATGGGGGGGGTAGGGAGAGGGCTGGGGCGGGGGGAGGAGCAGGGAGGGTTTGGGCCAGGGAGGGGCAATCGGGGGGTAGGGAGAGTGCTGGGGCAGGGGGGAGGAGCAGGGAGGGTTTGGGCCAGGGAGGGGAAGTGGGGGGTGGGGAGAGGGATTGGGGGCAGGAAAAGGAAGTGGTGGGAGGGGGAGGAGTAGGGGGTAATGGGAGCTGAAAGAAGGGCTGGAAGGGGGAGTAGAGAGGGTTATGGGTAGAGAGTGTGAGTGGGGGGCTGGGCAGGGGGAGTAGGCAGGCTTTGGGGCAGGGAGGAGAGTGTGGGGTTGGGGGGGAATGGGTAGGCTTGGGGCAGGAGGGCCCCACATGCTGTTTCACTGGGGCGGCTGAGAAGCCGGGCGATGGTGGGGTGCTGCCACCAGGGGGCAGGGCAGGCTTAGCCGTGACCCAGGCCTGTGGATCTGTCCGCAGTGGGAGGAGGGAAGAGCCCCTCCACCAGATCCCCTCCTCTTGGGTCACTGCAGCTCACCCCCTCTGCAATGCCTGCACCCCTCTGGGCCTGCCAGGGTGCCCCAGGATGGGGAGGGGCTCTAGGCCCAGGTGCAGGGTCACTCTTCTCCCCCCTTTTTCTCAGCCTTAGGGGGAAAGCCTGTGTCTCCCTGACACCTCAGCTGTCTTCCCTTTGGATCCGTGGGTCCTCCCCGTCCCCCCCGCCATGGCCTTTTCTCTCTTTCCCTCCATCACTTTGTTTCCTCCATCTCTTGACTGTGGCACCTGCTTCCACAACTCAGCACATTTCCTCCCCAACCCTGCTGCCTGTGGGGGGAAAGTCCGGGCCTTGCCCCGCTATCGGCATCCTCCAGGGCCAAGTGGGGACAAAGGTTGGGAGGGAAGGAGTAACGGTGGGGGATGGGCATGTGGGAAGTGCTTCTTCCAGTCCTGGAGTGAAGGAGATGGGTGGTTTGCTGGGGAGGGGTGAATGGTGGCCTGGGGAGGGGGTGGATGGGTTCAGATGCTGTCCCCCAGAGAGAGGTGTGGAGGAAGTGAGAAGGGCGGAGAGGGGGGTACTAAGCAGGGAAGGATGCATGGATTGATGGGGGGGTCTGGGAATGGAGGGAGGGAATGTGGGAATAAGTGGAGAGACATGAGTGGAGGTGAATGGATGGTTATCTTGATGTAGCTACTCTGTGGAACTCCTTGCCACAGGATAATTATTATTCCTCCTCCCTGAGCATGTGGGACTCCCCCATCCACTAGATCTCATTGAAGGCAGATGCTGAGCCGGGCTCTCCTGGGGCTGGAGGCTAACATGGGGAGCAAGGGTTCCTAGAGAGGGTGTAGTCCCCCAATACAGGGAGGAATCGAAGCCAATGGCAGGGCTGGGGAGAGCCATCCTTGTGCTTCTAGCATGTTGTGCTCCTTCCTAGGAGGCACCTGGACAAGAGAGAGAGAGAGAGAGAGGCAGAGGTGTGCTAGAAGATGGGAAGGAAGATGGAGGGATAAATAGGAAAGGAAAAGGCGTGTGCTAAAGAAAGGAAGACAGATGGAATGAGAAAAGGAGAAAGAAAACTACAAACAGGTGGAGGGATGAAAGGAGGAAAAAGCAAGATAGAAAAGTGGAGTGATGGAAAGGAGAGGAGAAAAGGGTAGAAGTGGAGTGATGGAGAGGAGAAAAGAGTAGAAGTGGAGTGATGGAGAGGAGAGGAGAAGGGTACAAGTGGAGTGATGGAGAGGAGAAGTGGAGTGGTGGAGAGGAGAGGAGAAGGGTAGAAGTGGAGTGACGGAGACGAGAGGAGAAGGGTAGAAGTGGAGTGGTGGAGAGGAGAGGAGAAGGATAGAAGGGGAGTGGTGGAGAGGAGAAGGGTAGAAGTGGAGTGACGGAGAGGAGAGGAGAAGGGTAGAAGTGGAGTGATGGAGAGGAGAGGAGAAGGGTACAAGTGGAGTGATGGAGAGGAGAGGAGAAGGGTACAAGTGGAGTGATGGAGAGGAGAGGAGAAGGGTACAAGTGGAGTGATGGAGAGGAGAGGAGAGGAGAAGGGTACAAGTGGAGTGATGGAGAGGAGAGGAGAGGAGAAGGGTACAAGTGGAGTGATGGAGAGGAGAGGAGAAGGGTACAAGTGGAGTGATGGAGAGGAGAGGAGAGGAGAAGGGTACAAGTGGAGTGATGGAGAGGAGAGGAGAAGGGTACAAGTGGAGTGATGGAGAGGAGAGGGGAAGGGTACAAGTGGAGTGATGGAGAGGAGAGGAGAGGAGAAGGGTACAAGTGGAGTGATGGAGAGGAGAGGGGAAGGGTACAAGTGGAGTGATGGAGAGGAGAGGAGAAGGGTACAAGTGGAGTGATGGAGAGGAGAGGAGAAGGGTACAGGTGGAGTGATGGAGAGGAGAGGAGAGGAGAAGGGTACAAGTGGAGTGATGGAGAGGAGAGCGGAAGGGTACAAGTGGAGTGATGGAGAGGAGAGGAGAGGAGAAGGGTACAAGTGGAGTGATGGAGAGGAGAGGGGAAGGGTACAAGTGGAGTGATGGAGAGGAGAGGAGAGGAGAGGAGAGGAGAGGAGAAGGGTACAAGTGGAGTGATGGAGAGGAGAGGAGAAGGGTACAAGTGGAGTGATGGAGAGGAGAGGGGAAGGGTACAAGTGGAGTGATGGAGAGGAGAGGAGAGGAGAAGGGTACAAGTGGAGTGATGGAGAGGAGAGGGGAAGGGTACAAGTGGAGTGATGGAGAGGAGAGGAGAGGAGAGGAGAGGAGAGGAGAAGGGTACAAGTGGAGTGATGGAGAGGAGAGGAGAAGGGTACAGGTGGAGTGATGGAGAGGAGGGGAGAGGAGAAGGGTACAAGTGGAGTGATGGAGAGGAGAGGGGAAGGGTACAAGTGGAGTGATGGAGAGGAGAGGAGAAGGGTACAGGTGGAGTGATGGAGAGGAGGGGAGAGGAGAAGGGTACAAGTGGAGTGATGGAGAGGAGAGGGGAAGGGTACAGGTGGAGTGATGGAGAGGAGGGGAGAGGAGAAGGGTACAAGTGGAGTGATGGAGAGGAGAGGAGAGGAGAGGAGAAGGGTACAAGTGGAGTGATGGAGAGGAGAGGAGAAGGGTACAGGTGGAGTGATGGAGAGGAGGGGAGAGGAGAAGGGTACAAGTGGAGTGATGGAGAGGAGAGGAGAAGGGTACAGGTGGAGTGATGGAGAGGAGGGGAGAGGAGAAGGGTACAAGTGGAGTGATGGAGAGGAGAGGGGAAGGGTACAGGTGGAGTGATGGAGAGGAGGGGAGAGGAGAAGGGTACAAGTGGAGTGATGGAGAGGAGAGGAGAGGAGAAGGGTACAAGTGGAGTGATGGAGAGGAGAGGAGAAGGGTACAGGTGGAGTGATGGAGAGGAGGGGAGAGGAGAAGGGTACAAGTGGAGTGATGGAGAGGAGAGGAGAAGGGTACAGGTGGAGTGATGGAGAGGAGGGGAGAGGAGAAGGGTACAAGTGGAGTGATGGAGAGGAGAGGGGAAGGGTACAGGTGGAGTGATGGAGAGGAGGGGAGAGGAGAAGGGTACAAGTGGAGTGATGGAGAGGAGGGGAGAGGAGAAGGGTACAAGTGGAGTGATGGAGAGGAGAGGAGAAGGGTACAGGTGGAGTGATGGAGAGGAGAGGAGAAGGGTACAAGTGGAGTGATGGAGAGGAGAGGGGAAGGGTACAAGTGGAGTGATGGAGAGGAGAGGAGAAGGGTACAAGTGGAGTGATGGAGAGGAGAGGAGAAGGGTACAAGTGGAGTGGTGGAGAGGAGAAGGGTACAAGTGGAGTGGTGGAGAGGAGAAGGGTACAAGTGGAGTGACGGAGAGGAGAGGAGAAGGGTACAAGTGGAGTGACGGAGAGGAGAGGAGAAGGGTACAAGTGGAATGACGGAGAGGAGAGGAGAAGGGTACAAGTGGAGTGGTGGAGAGGAGAGGAGAGGAGAGGGGAAGGGTACAAGTGGAGTGATGGAGAGGAGAGGAGAAGGGTACAAGTGGAGTGATGGAGAGGAGAGGAGAAGGGTACAAGTGGAGTGATGGAGAGGAGAGGGGAAGGGTACAAGTGGAGTGATGGAGAGGAGAGGAGAGGAGAAGGGTACAAGTGGAGTGATGGAGAGGAGAGGAGAAGGGTACAGGTGGAGTGATGGAGAGGAGAGGAGTGGAGAAGGGTACAAGTGGAGTGATGGAGAGGAGAGGAGAAGGGTACAGGTGGAGTGATGGAGAGGAGAGGAGAGGAGAGGAGAAGGGTACAAGTGGAGTGATGGAGAGGAGAGGGGTACAAGTGGAGTGATGGAGAGGAGAGGGGAAGGGTACAAGTGGAGTGATGGAGAGGAGAGGGGAAGGGTACAAGTGGAGTGATGGAGAGGAGAGGAGAAGGGTACAAGTGGAGTGATGGAGAGGAGAGGAGAGGAGAAGGGTACAAGTGGAGTGATGGAGAGGAGAGGAGAAGGGTACAGGTGGAGTGATGGAGAGGAGAGGAGTGGAGAAGGGTACAAGTGGAGTGATGGAGAGGAGAGGAGAAGGGTACAGGTGGAGTGATGGAGAGGAGAGGAGAGGAGAAGGGTACATGTGGAGTGATGGAGAGGAGAGGGGTACAAGTGGAGTGATGGAGAGGAGAGGGGAAGGGTACAAGTGGAGTGATGGAGAGGAGAGGGGAAGGGTACAAGTGGAGTGATGGAGAGGAGAGGAGAAGGGTACAAGTGGAGTGATGGAGAGGAGAGGGGAAGGGTACAAGTGGAGTGATGGAGAGGAGAGGGGAAGGGTACAAGTGGAGTGATGGAGAGGAGGTCTGGCTCAGAACAAAGATCCTTCTCGCCGGGCATCCTGTCTGTCGACAGTGGCCAGTGCCAGGTGCCCCAGAAGGAGGAGCGGCCGGGTACATTAAAAACAACCAACAGTCCGGCAGCACTTCACAGACTTACCGAAACGTGCCCCGAAAGCTCGCGGCCCCACCCGCACGTTCCCACAGGCTATACGGGGCTCCCAGACCTTTTGTTGTGTTGTAAGTACCGACTAACGCGGTCCCCCCCAGCTGGGCGCAGTGAGCGATCCGTCCCTTGCTGCCCGTTCCAGGCTTCTGACGGGTGGGAACAGCTCATTGAGTCCCCATCGTTTACATGTACAGTTGGGATTGTTCTCCCCGGTGCCTTACTTTGCATGTATCGACAGTAACAGTCGCCCCAGGACAAGACAAATGGAGCCATGAAGGAGGAAGGAACAAGACAAGTGGAAGGAGGAAAGGACGAGACAGAGAAGTGGAGCGATGTCCAGAACCAGCTGGATGGAAGGACACGACAGAAGCGGAGCGATGGGCCCTCTGGAGGAAGGAACAAGGCGGAGAAGCGGAGCGATGGGCAGTCTGGAGCAAGGAACAAGGCGGAGAAGCGGAGCATGGGCAGGAGGAAGGAACAAGGCGGAGAAGCGGAGCATGGGCAGTCTGGAGCAAGGAACAAGGCGGAGAAGCGGAGCATGGGCAGTCTGGAGCAAGGAACAAGGCGCAGAAGCGGAGCGATGGGCAGTCTGGAGCAAGGAACAAGGCGGAGAAGCGGAGCATGGGCAGGAGGAAGGAACAAGGCGCAGAAGCGGAGCGATGGGCAGTCTGGAGCAAGGAACAAGGCGCAGAAGCGGAGCGATGGGCAGTCTGGAGCAAGGAACAAGGCGGAGAAGCGGAGCGATGGGCAGTCTGGAGCAAGGAACAAGGCGGAGAAGCGGAGCATGAGCAGGAGGAAGGAACAAGGCGGAGAAGCGGATCATGGGCAGGAGGAAGGAACAAGGCGGAGAAGCGGAGCATGGGCAGGAGGAAGGAACAAGGCGGAGAAGCGGAGCATGGGCAGGAGGAAGGAACAAGGCGGGGAAGCGGAGCATGGGCAGGAGGAAGGAACAAGGCGGAGAAGCGGAGCATGGGCAGGAGGAAGGAACAAGGCGGGGAAGCGGAGCATGGGCAGGAGGAAGGAACAAGGCGCAGAAGCGGAGCGATGGGCAGTCTGGAGCAAGGAACAAGGCGCAGAAGCGGAGCGATGGGCAGTCTGGAGCAAGGAACAAGGCGGAGAAGCGGAGCGATGGGCAGTCTGGAGCAAGGAACAAGGCGCAGAAGCGGAGCGATGGGCAGTCTGGAGCAAGGAACAAGGCGCAGAAGCGGAGCGATGGGCAGTCTGGAGCAAGGAACAAGGCGCAGAAGCGGAGCGATGGGCAGTCTGGAGCAAGGAACAAGGCGCAGAAGCGGAGCGATGGGCAGTCTGGAGCAAGGAACAAGGCGCAGAAGCGGAGCGATGGGCAGTCTGGAGCAAGGAACAAGGCGGAGAAGCGGAGCGATGGGCAGTCTGGAGCAAGGAACAAGGCGCAGAAGCGGAGCGATGGGCAGTCTGGAGCAAGGAACAAGGCGGAGAAGCGGAGCGATGGGCAGTCTGGAGCAAGGAACAAGGCGGAGAAGCGGAGCGATGGGCAGTCTGGAGCAAGGAACAAGGCGCAGAAGCGGAGCGATGGGCAGTCTGGAGCAAGGAACAAGGCGCAGAAGCGGAGCGATGGGCAGTCTGGAGCAAGGAACAAGGCGCAGAAGCGGAGCGATGGGCAGTCTGGAGCAAGGAACAAGGCGGAGAAGCGGAGCGATGGGCAGTCTGGAGCAAGGAACAAGGCGGAGAAGCGGATCATGGGCAGGAGGAAGGAACAAGGCGGAGAAGCGGAGCATGGGCAGGAGGAAGGAACAAGGCGGAGAAGCGGATCATGGGCAGGAGGAAGGAACAAGGCGGAGAAGCGGATCATGGGCAGGAGGAAGGAACAAGGCGGAGAAGCGGAGCATGGGCAGGAGGAAGGAACAAGGCGGGGAAGCGGAGCATGGGCAGGAGGAGGAACCAGGCAGGGAACTGGAGGCAGGCGAGAGACGGAAAGAGAAAGGAGCGAAGAAGAACCGAAAGCGGGCAGGAGCCTGCAGAAGTGCGCTGCTCGCCCTCTGGCTCTGGGCCGGCTGGGGGAGGAGTCGGTCTGGGATCCCCGTGGGTCGCTCGCTGGGAGCCGGCGCTCCAGCTCCATGTGAGAGCAAGGAAAGGAAGGAGCCGGAGAGAAACTCCCCGCAGCGAGAACAGAGCGGGAGCGCACTCCGCGCTGGGAGGAGGGGGCGAGCGAGGCGCGCAGGGAAGCGAGAGATCCCCCTGAAGGAGCACAGCCCCGAGGGACGAGGAGTCCGTGAAAACCGGAGCGAAGGGAGAAAGCGCTCGAGCGGGAGGGGGAAGCCCAGCGAGATCAAACCGGTCTCGGGTTTCGACGCTGCGCGCTCCCCCCCTCCCCTCCGCTGGGCAGCAGGACGGAAGAGGGGAACGAGTAAACAAGGTGGAAGGACAAGTGCTGAGATTTCGGCAGCAGGGGCCCGGAGCGCCGGTTCCGGAGAGCTCACAACTGGACCGCACCAGAACCAGCGCCTGATCCGGTTCTGGGAGGAGCCCAGTTCCAGCTGTCGCCAGACCCGTGCCAGGGACAAAACTGGATCTGTTCTAGGCGACACACGCTCAGAAGTGGTGTGAGAGGGAACCGGACCTGCATGCCTGGCATCCGAACCAGAGGTCCCAAATCAGTCTGGCTGTAAGTGTACTGGATCCAGAGAGTGAAACAGAAGAATCCCTTTCTAGAGATCACAGTCCAGAACCAGCTGGCTTCTAGGGGATCTGGACCCGAACAGAGACAGGGCTGGTCCAGTTCCAGGCGCTCCAGAACCGGAGAGATAACTAGCTGCGTTCTAGGGATCCAGACCCAGAAAAACAACAACCCCTGTCCCAGGGACTCTAGAAACAGCTGGGCTCTAGAGGATCGGGTCCCAGAACCAGCACAATTCCGGGGACACCAGAACCATCTGGGTTCTAGTGGATTGGAGTCCAGACGAACAGGCAGAACTGCCCTGGTTCTGGGGGACTGAAGCCTAGAATCAAGAAGATGGAACCGGCTGGGTTCTAGGGAGCCGGAGCTCAGAACCAGACCCGCAGGGAGATACGCAGAACCTCACCAGTTCTAAAAGATCCGAGTCCAGGACCAGACCACTCTGGGTTTAGATCTGAGTCCAGAACCAGCCCAGTCCCCAGGTGTACCTGTCCAGAACCAGTGACTCCGAACTGACCCAGTTCTAGGACCCAGCTGGCCCCGGCTCCCCTCCGGACCGGTTCCCCCGTCTGCTCCGGTTACCTACCATGGAGGAGGGTGCGCGGCGCCGGGGTGGTTCCGAGAAGGCCTCGGATGGCCCAGATCAGCCCGCGAAGGGTGGTGTGGGCCTCAAGAAAGAGATTGGGCTGGTGAGCGCCTGCGGCATCATTGTAGGTGAGTGGGGGGGGTGGCGTGCAAGGGGACTCTTAACTCTGACCCCAAGAGCTGCTGGGGTCCCCCCCTTTCCTGCTGTGCCTCCTTCCTCCTTGTTCCCCCTCCTTCCTCTCCATCTTCCCTCCCCCACCTCCGCCTGCCTGCCTCTATAAATAGCTGTGAGCTGCCTGTCACCTCGTGGGCCTGTTGTTCTGATCCAGTTAGTGCTCCACCTCCAGGCAGCCCCAGTGCCCCCAGCCTGTCCCACAGCCCCTCACTGGCAAGGGGCCCCACCCCAGCTCTAGCCGCAGCTCGGTGCCAGGCGAGGGGTCCCCATGTAACCGGCCCTCCTGCACACACCCCAGAGCCAGCTGCATGCCAGCCCTGGGCGAGGGGTCCCGCTATAGCTGAGCCCCCACACCCAGGGCAGAGCCAGCCACCCGAGCCTGCAGTCCAGGGAGTGGGGGTGGGGGTGGGGGTGGGGGTGTTTTCCACGTGGATGGATCAGCGCCATGGAGCGTGAATTTCTGGCGGCTCCATTAATCCTGCTCCAGATGGCTCTGCTCAGCAGGTGCCCGGAGACGCCAGCGCTTGTGGGGGGGCTGGGGGGTTCAGAGACAGCCCCAGCCCCTTGCTTACCCCCTGTACTCCCTGCCCTCGGCTCCCCCCAGCTCTGCGGGTGACCCTCGCTCCTAGCCCCTGCCAGCCCAGCCCTTCCCCCCACTGGGTCAGAGTCCCTCCCCAGGGCCCAGTTTATGGGGAGAAATCTAACCTGATAAGATTGCAGGTAAGGACTCTGCTCGGCTCCTCCCCTCGCAGCGTCCCTCCCTCCTCCCCAGCTGCCCCCCCCACGGCTCCCCCTGGTGGAGTGCCCCCTTCCCTGCCCTGCTGGCCAAGAGGCAGGGCTGCGAGTCGGGAGTGAAGAGCAGCCTCCCCCCACTTGTGATGCTGTTCGGGTTGCCAGGGCAATGGTTAACGAAGGGCTGGTTGCTGACGAGGGGATTAGTTCTGTCTGGAAGCCCCCCCCATTCCGCAGGCCCTTGGCCCGCCCCCCCTCAAAGTCCCCTTTGCCCCCCCAGCCCTGCGCCGCCCCTTGTAGTGCTGTCTGCTGCATCCCCTCCCAGATGCTCCACCACCCCCGCATGTTGGCTCCCACCCACAGCCGCAAGATTTTCATTTGCTAATGAGTCCATGGAGCCAGGAAAAGGTGGCAGGGATGGTGAGAGAGCCGGAGGCGGGGGAGAGGGGTGGCTATAGGCCGGGCAGGAGTGAATGGAGAGTGTGGTCATTAGGCTCCAGAGTGAACACCCTCCCTGCTTCCCCCCCTCGCCCTGAGCTGCAGGGGGCAGTTCAGTGTCTCTGAGCAACCGGCCCAGGCTCCCAGCAGCCTCAGGCAGCAGCGGAGCTGCCTCTCACCCCGTCCCTGCCTCTCTCCCCCAGGGAACATCATCGGGTCGGGGATCTTCGTGTCCCCGAAGGGCGTGCTGGAGAACTCGGGCTCCGTGGGGCTGGCGCTGCTGGTGTGGCTCATGACGGGGCTGATCACGGCCGTGGGGGCGCTGTGCTACGCAGAGCTGGGCGTCACCATCCCCAAGTCCGGCGGCGACTACTCCTACGTCAAGGACATCTTCGGGGGGCTGGCCGGGTAAGGGGGCCGGGCTCTGGGGGGCAGGCCGGGGGCCCGCAGGGGGCCGGAGCCTTGCTCACCGCTGCTGTGCCCGCAGGTTCCTGCGCCTGTGGGTCGCGGTGCTAGTCATCTACCCCACCACCCAGGCCGTCATCGCCCTCACCTTCGCCAACTACGTGCTGCACCCGCTCTTCCCCACCTGCCTGGTGCCTGAGGGTGGGCTCCGCCTGCTGGCGGGGGTGTGTCTGCGTGAGTATCTGCCCCTGCCCCTGCCCGACCCCCGGGGTCAGCCGGGGACTGGGGCCCGCACCCGCTGCAGGCGCTGAGTCAGCGCTGGCTCAGCAGGAAACGCTGGGCCGGCGTGTTTGTGTCCTGTCTCCTGGCAGCCCCCTGGGCGGGGATCAGCCGGCAGAGGCTGTGGGTGGGGAGTGCGGGGGGACTCCGAGCTGTGCCTATCTGAGCCCAGTGACGGGGGACCGGAGCCAGCCCCCTAACTGGGGGGGCAGTGACCCCATTATCCAACCCAGCGAGGCCCCACCAGCCTAACGAGAGCCCCTGGTGACACCATTGAGCCCTGGGGAGGGGCTTCCTGGGGAAATCCTGCGCCCGTGACCTGGGGAGGCTGTGTGGGGCCCAGCTGATTCCCCACCGTGCTGACTGAGCCCCCCGTCAGAGGGCAGGGTCCCTGGGGGTGCCCCCGACCGGACTGGAGGGTTCTCGGGGGACAGCGGGGTGCTGGGGGTGTGCGGTCAGCTGACTGGCTGTGGCAGGGGCTGGGTGGGGGGTTGTTTACACCCTGAGCAGGGCCGGGATACCCCTCCCCGCTCTGTCCCGGTGTCGGATTCCAGGCTGGGGGGCAGGGACAGACGGGGTATGGGGGGGGGGGAGAGATCAGCTGTTTTGGTCCAATTCTGGGCCTAGCGCCAGCGGCTCCCAGCCTGCCGCTCCCATCCCCCTTGTTTTCCTCCCTGCCTGCCCCACGGGGAGCCACTTCCTCCCTGCACTGGCCAGGGCCGAGCGGGCGCCCGGGACACTGCTCAGTGGGGCAGCTGAGCCCAGCGACCGCGCCGCCCCTCCAGAGCCGGGCGGCTGGGCGCGGGGGCCAGCCCTCCATGGCCACAACAGACCCGGTTATCTCCCGGCGGGGCGGGGCTGGCCTTGGGGGGGCGGGGGAGCCCTGCGCTGAACCCCCTCTGCCCGCAGTGCTGCTGACGTGGGTGAACTGCGCCAGCGTGCGCTGGGCCACGCGGGTGCAGGACGTCTTCACGGCCGGGAAGCTGCTGGCCCTGGCCCTCATCATCGTCATGGGCATCGTGCAGATCTGCAAGGGTGAGTCGCGCGGGGCAGGCCGGGCGCGGGGCACCTGCCAGCTGAGCGCCCCACCGGGGGAGGGGTCTAGGCGGGACACGGGGCACCTGGCAGGCTGGGCACTGGGGCGGCTGGCGGGGGGGCAGGGCACCTGCCAGCTGAGCGCCCCACCGGGGGAGGGGTCTAGGCGGGACACGGGGCACCTGGCAGGCTGGGCACTGGGGCGGCTGGCGGGTGGGCGGGGCACCTGCCAGCTGAGCGCCCCACCGGGGGAGGGGTCTAGGCGGGACACGGGGGGCACCTGGCAGGCTGGGCACTGGGGCGGCTGGCTGGGGGGCGGGGGGCAGCGTGCTGCGAGCCGGCGCGACGGTGCGGCCCATCCCCAGGGCAGTACTACTGGCTGGAGCCGCGCCACGCCTTCGAGGCCTTCGTGCCGGTGGACGTGGGGCTGGTGGCGCTGGCCTTCCTGCAGGGCTCCTTCGCCTACGGCGGCTGGAACTTCCTCAACTACGTCACTGAGGAGCTGGTCAACCCCTCCAGGTCAGCGCGAGCGCGGCGCCGGGACCCTCCCCCTCCTCCTCCCCCGCCAGCAGCGCCCCGCCGGGGACCCCGTCCCTCTCCCCCAGCGCCCCGCCGAGGACCCCTCCCTCATCTGCAGCGCCCCGCCGAGGACCCCTCCCTCATCTGCAGCGCCCCGCCGAGGACCCCCTCCGTCTCCCCCAGCGCCCAGCCGGGGACCCCTCCCTCATCTGCAGTGCCCCGCCGAGGACCCCTCCCTCATCTGCAGCGCCCCGCCGAGGACCCCCTCCCTCTTCCCCAGCGCCCAGCCGGGGACCCCTCCCTCATCTGCAGCGCCCCGCTGGGGACCCCCTCCCTCTCCCCCAGCGCCCCGCCGGGGCCCCCCTCCCATGCCAGCAGCGCCCAGCCAGAGGACCCCTGCCCCGGTGCCCAACTGGGGACCCCCTCCCATGCCAGCAGCGCCCCTCCGGGGATCCCCTCCCTCTCCTGCAGCGCCCCGCCGGGGACCCCCTCCCTCATCTGCAGCGCCCCGCCGAGGACCCCCTCCCTCGTCTGCAGCGCCCCACCGAGGACCCCCTCCCTCTCCCCCAGCGCCCAGCCGGGGACCCCTGCCCCGGTGCCCAACTGGGGACCCCCTCCCATGCCAGCAGCGCCCCGCCGGAGACCCCTCCCTCATCTGCAGCGCCCCACCGGGGACCCCCCTGTTGGCATGAACCCCCCCCAGTGCCCAGCCGGGACCCCGTCCCTCTTCCCCAGTGCCCAACTGGGGACCCCCTCCCTCGTCTGCAGCGCCCCGCCGGGGACCCCCTCCCTCATCTGCAGCGCCCCGCCGGGGACCCCCTCCCATGCCAGCAGCGCCCCGCTGGGGACCCCCTCCCTCGTCTGCAGCGCCCCGCCGGGGACCCCCTCCCTCGTCTGTAGCGCCCCGCCGGGGACCCCCTCCCTCGTCTGTAGCGCCCCGCTGGGGACCCCCTCCCTCGTCTGCAGCGCCCCGCTGGGGACGCCCTCTGCTGTCGGCAGCGTCCTGCCGGGAACCCACCCCCCAGTGCCCAGCCAGGACCCCTCCCCCAGCTCCCCACCTGGGACCCCTGGGGTCTGGGCACATCAGACACTCCTCTCCTGGGGGTCCCAGTGCCTCCCACTGGGTGATCCTAGTCTGCCTGGGGGGGCCCTGGCATGTGGGCGGCTGCACGGACTCACTCTGCCCCTCCCCAGGAACCTGCCGCTGGCCATCTTCATCTCCATCCCGCTGGTCACCTTCATCTTTGTCTTCGCCAACGTGGCCTACGTCACCGCCATGTCGCCCCAGGAGCTGCTGGCCTCCAACGCCGTGGCTGTGGTGAGCCCCGCCCCCCCCAAACAGCCCCCAGCCCCGCCAGCAAGGCCTCCGTCTCCACCGCTCGTCCCAGGAGCCGCTGCCCTGGCCCCGCCCCCTGCACGGAGCCTTCCCACTCACTTCCGACTCCTCCCTCTTCCCCCCAGACGTTCGGGGAGAAGCTGCTGGGTGTCATGGCCTGGATCATGCCCATCTCCGTGGCCCTGTCCACCTTCGGGGGAGTCAACGGCTCCCTCTTCACCTCCTCCCGGTAAGTGACCCCATCCCAGCCTGCCCGCCAGGCCCAGAGCCGCATTCCCTGCAGCCCAGTGTTCACCCTGAACCCTACTGATGGCACAGATGGCCACGCCCACTGACCCCAGGCCTGCTCTGCTCTCCCCCCACCCACAGCCATGCCTGACAAGCCCAGACCCTCCCCCTTCCAGCCCCACACCTACTTCTCCCCTCCCCCGCAGGCTGTTCTTCGCAGGAGCCCGTGAGGGCCACCTCCCCAGCGTGCTGGCCATGATCCATATGCAGCGCTGCACCCCCATCCCCGCTCTGGTCTTCACCGTGAGTCACTGGTGCCTGCTGGGGGCGGGATTTCAGGCAGGGGGTGAAGCTTGGAGAATGGGGCAGGGGCGGGGCTTATGCACTGACAAGGGGTGGGATTTCGGAATGGCCCCGCCCCCACGGCCTCCCCTCTCCACAGTGCCTGTCCACCCTGCTCATGCTGGTGACCAGCGACATCTACACCCTCATCAACTACGTGGGCTTCATCAACTACCTGTTCTACGGGGTCACCGTGGCCGGGCAGATCGTGCTGCGCTGGCGGCAGCCGGACATGGTGCGCCCCATCAAGGTGAGCCCCGCCCCCGCCTCCCGTCACGGTGAGCCCCCCTCGTCCCGTCCCAGTGAGTTCACGCCCCCCCCGTCTGGCCCGCCCCATCAAGGTGAGCCCCGCCCCCGCCTCCCGTCCCGGTGAGCCCCCCCCGTCCCGTCCCGTCCCATCAAGGTGAGCCCCGCCCCCGCCTCCCGTCACAGTGAGCCCCCCCTCGTCCCGTCCCGTCCCAGTGAGTTCACGGCCTCCCCGTCTGGCCCGCCCCATCAAGGTGAGCCCCGCCCCCGCCTCCCGTCACGGTGAGCCCCCCCTCGTCCCGTCCCAGTGAGTTCACGCCCCCCCCATCTGGCCCGCCCCATCAAGGTGAGCCCCGCCCCCGCCTCCCGTCACAGTGAGCCCCCCCTCGTCCCGTCCCGTCCCACTGAGTTCACGCCCCCCCCCGTCTGGCCCACACCATCAAGGTGAGCCCCGCCCCCGCCTCCCGTCACGGTGAGCCCCCCCTCGTCCCGTCCCACTGAGTTCACGCCCCCCCCCGTCTGGCCCACACCATCAAGGTGAGCCCCGCCCCTTGTCCCATCGCATCACAGTGAGGTCACGCCCCCCCGCCTGGCCCGCCCCATCAAGGTGAGCCCCGCCCCCGCCTCCCGTCACGGTGAGCCCCCCTCGTCCCGTCCCAGTGAGTTCACGCCCCCCCGTCTGGCCCGCCCCATCAAGGTGAGCCCTGCCCCCGCCTCCCGTCACAGTGAGCCCCCCCTCGTCCCGTCCCGTCCCAGTGAGTTCACGCCCCCCCGTCTGGCCCGCCCCATCAAGGTGAGCCCCGCCCCCGCCTCCCGTCACGGTGAGCCCCCCCTCGTCCCGTCCCACTGAGTTCACGCCCCCCCCCGTCTGGCCCGCCCCATCAAGGTGAGCCCCGCCCCCGCCTCCCGTCACGGTGAGCCCCCCCTCGTCCCGTCCCACTGAGTTCACGCCCCCCCCCGTCTGGCCCGCCCCATCAAGGTGAGCCCCGCCCCCGCCTCCCGTCACGGTGAGCCCCCCCTCGTCCCGTCCCACTGAGTTCACGCCCCCCCCGTCTGGCCCGCCCCATCAAGGTGAGCCCCGCCCCCGCCTCCCGTCACAGTGAGCCCCCCCTCGTCCCGTCCCGTCCCAGTGAGTTCACGCCCCCCCCGTCTGGCCCGCCCCATCAAGGTGAGCCCCGCCCCCGCCTCCCGTCACAGTGAGCCCCCCCTCGTCCCGTCCCGTCCCAGTGAGTTCACGCCCCCCCCGTCTGGCCCGCCCCATCAAGGTGAGCCCCGCCCCCGCCTCCCGTCACAGTGAGCCCCCCCTCGTCCCGTCCCACTGAGTTCACGCCCCCCCCGTCTGGCCCGCACCATCAAGGTGAGCCCCGCCCCTTGTCCCATCGCATCACAGTGAGGTCACGCCCCCCCGCCTGGCCCGCCCCATCAAGGTGAGCCCCGCCCCCACCTCCCGTCACAGTGAGCCCCCCCCGTCCCGTCCCAGTGAGGTCACGCCCCCCCCGCCTGGCCCGCCCCATCAAGGTGAGCCCCGCCCCCACCTCCCGTCACAGTGAGCCCCCCCTCGTCCCGTCCCGTCACAGTGAGGTCACGCCCCCCCCCCGCCTGGCCCGCCCCATCAAGGTGAGCCCCGCCCCTTGTCCCATCGCATCACAGTGAGGTCACGCCCCCCCCGCCTGGCCCGCCCCATCAAGGTGAGCCCTGCCCCCACCTCCCGTCACAGTGAGCCCCCCCTCGTCCCGTCCCGTCACAGTGAGGTCACGCCCCCCCCGCCTGGCCCGCCCCATCAAGGTGAGCCCCGCCCCCCACCTCCCGTCACAGTGAGCCCCCCTCGTCCCGTCCCGTCACAGTGAGCTCCCACCCCCCCGCCTGGCCCGCCCCATCAAGGTGAGCCCCACCCCCCCTCGTCCCGTCCCGTCACAGTGAGCTCCCACCCCTCCACCTGGCCCGCCCCATCAAGGTGAGCCCGCTCCCTCATCCCGTCCCATCAGGGTGAGCCCTTCCCGGCCCTCTGCCCCGCACTGGCCTGCCCCATCCAGGTGACCCCTGCCCCCCCTCCGGCAGCCCACACCATACCGGTGAACCCACTCCCCCGCCTGGTCTGCCCTTTCAAGATGAGCCCCCCTCCCCCCGCCTGACCCATCCCATCAGGGTAAGCCCCCCTCCCCCTGTGGCCTGCCCCATCCAGGTGAGCCCCCCCACGGCCCTCCCGCCCGCACTGGCTCTGCCACGGCCCAGCCCATCCAGGTGAGCCACCCCCCCGCAGCCCGCCACGTCCCATGGCCCTCCCCCCACGCCATCCAAGTGAGCCCCCCTGCCCTCCCGCCTGATCAAGGTGAGACCCGCCCTGGGTGCCCCTCCCACTGCGCCTCCTGCCCCCGCTAAGCCCCCTGTCCCCACAGGTCAGCCTGTTCTTCCCCGTGATCTACCTGCTCTTCTGGGCCTTCCTGCTCATCTTCAGCCTGTGGTCGGAGCCGGTGGTGTGCGGCGTGGGGCTGGCCATCATGCTCACCGGGGTGCCCGTCTACGGGCTGGGTGTGGCCTGGCGCCGCAAGCCACCTGCCGTCTACACCTGCCTGGGTAAGTGGGCTGGCCGGGGGGCAGGGGCACAGGGCTTGGGGGGACAGCCGGCCAGGCACAGGGTAGGGACGGGAGGGGGAAGAGGGACAGCTGGCTAGGGGTGGGGAAGGGAGCGTCTGTCTGGAGGGCGGCGGAAGGGCCACGCCCCCCGTTCTCTAACCCCCCGTCTCCCCCAGCTGGCTAGGGGTGGGGAAGGGAGCGTCTGTCTGGAGGGCGGCGGAAGGGCCACGCCCCCCGTTCTCTAACCCCCCCGTCTCCCCCAGCTGGCTAGGGGTGGGGAAGGGAGCGTCTGTCTGGAGGGCGGCGGAAGGGCCATGCCCCCGTTCTCTAACCCCCCGTCTCCCCCAGCTGGCTAGGGGTGGGGAAGGGAGCGTCTGTCTGGAGGGCGGCGGAAGGGCCACGCCCCCCGTTCTCTAACCCCCGTCTCCCCCAGCTGGCTAGGGGTGGGGAAGGGAGCGTCTGTCTGGAGGGCGGCAGAAGGGCCACACCCCCCGTTCTCTAACCCCCCGTCTCCCCCAGCTGGCTAGGGGTGGGGAAGGGAGCGTCTGTCTGGAGGGCGGCGGAAGGGCCACACCCCCCGTTCTCTAACCCCCCGTCTCCCCCAGCTGGCTAGGGGTGGGGAAGGGAGCGTCTGTCTGGAGGGCGGCGGAAGGGCCACGCCCCCCGTTCTCTAACCCCCCGTCTCCCCCAGCTGGCTAGGGGTGGGGAAGGGAGCGTCTGTCTGGAGGGCGGCGGAAGGGCCACGCCCCCCGTTCTCTAACCCCCCGTCTCCCCCAGCTGGCTAGGGGTGGGGAAGGGAGCGTCTGTCTGGAGGGTGGCGGAAGGGCCACGCCCCCCGTTCTCTAACCCCCCGTCTCCCCCAGCTGGCTAGGGGTGGGGAAGGGAGCGTCTGTCTGGAGGGCGGCGGAAGGGCCACGCCCCCGTTCTCTAACCCCCGTCTCCCCCAGCGGCAGTGACGCGAGTGACCCAGAAGATGTGTGGGGTGGTGTACCCCGAGATGGAGTCCCCCGACCCCGAGTGCACCGAGCAGCTGGAGCCCATGTGCCACGCCGGGGACCCTGATCGGCCCCACGACTGAGCCCCTCACCCTGCCATGGACTGTGCCCCATGGTGCCCACCTTGCCTCTGGCTCTGCTCCCCCAGACCCCTCTCTGCCCCCCTCCCCCAGCGCCCCCCGCTGGCAGAGGCGCGCCCTGGCAGGGGCAGATGCCTTAACCGTTCTCTGGCCCCGACAGCCGGGCCCCGACTTTGTGGCCTTTTCCATTGTTTGTCTCTGGTTTTTGATGTAATAAATTAAAGTGACCTCGCCATGTGGAGCCTGCCTGGGGGCTGGGGAGGGTGAGAGCGGGGGCTGCCCACAGCCCCCCTTGCGGGGACCCGGCCAGATCCCCCCAGTGACTCCTGCTGGGACCCCGCCCAGCTAGCACCTTCCCGCTCTCCCTGCTGTAAGGCCAGGCGGGGACCCCCTGCCATCCCGGCCCCATTCCGCACGCCCCTGCCAGCAGCCCCTAGCTCCTCCCTACCGCTCCTTCATGGAATGGTGCCACCTTGTGGCCAGAGGTGGGTCTTGCCCTCTGGGTTGCAGGATGTGGGGGGCTGGGCTGGGAGGGGGCTGCCGACTGGGAGTCAGCAGTGAGCTGGGGGCAGCTGGAATGGCAGGGGCTGTGGGTCAGGTGTGTGGGGTGCTCCCGGAGCTAGGGGGGCAGGATTGGGCAGGCAGGGGCTGCTGGTGGGGAACGAGGGGAACCAGTTGGGCTGGGCGAGCTGTGGGTGGAGTCTGCGGGAACGGCTTATGGGGCAGGGCTGTGAGAAGTGAAATTGGGGTGTGCTTTGAAAAGGGGGCTGCAAAGGGAAAGGTTACCCCATTTCTGGGGTAGGCCCCACAGGGCTCCCCTGGATGTTGGGGACAGACACCCAATGCCATCCCCTCAGACCCTTGGGGGGGCAGGGTGGGGTCCCCTGGTGTCATCAGCAGGGGGAGCTGGGAGTCCATCGGAAAGAGGAAGGAAAAGGGGGGCGGGGGGACGGGGGGAACGTGAGAGACAGAGAGAGAGAAGGAGGCAGAGGGAGGAAGAGAAGCCAGGGAGCAAGGCAGACAGGGGCTGAGTGCGAGAAGGGACGGCGAGAGGCCGATGAAGTAGGGACAGACGGAGCGAGGAAAGAGCCGACAAGGAGAGAGAGAAGGAACGAGAGAGAACGGAGGGAAAGGAAATCCGACGCAGGGAGAAAGAAAACCCAAGCAAGCGAGGAGCGGGCAGAGAGAACGAAGGAGAAAGTGGCCGATGGAAAGAAAGAAACGAAGGAACGAATCAGCGTGAAAAAGAGGAAGAGAAGTGAGAACAACCAGCAGGTCCAGGAAGGAACAAGAGAAAGAATAAGAGAATGACAAAGTGACTGAAGGCAAAGGGCAAGCGGCAAGTGGCAGGAGAGCGGCGGAGGCGCGAGCCGGTGGCGAGCGGCGGGAGAGCGGCGGGAGAGCGGTGGAGGCGCGAGCCGGTGGCGAGCGGCGGGAGAGCGGCGGAGGCGCGAGCCGGCGGCGAGCGGCAGGAGAGCGGCGGGAGAGCGGCGGAGGCGCGAGCCGGTGGCGAGCGGCGGGAGAGCGGCGGAGGCGCGAGCCGGTGGCGAGCGGCGGGGAGAGCGGCGGAGGCGCGAGCCGGCGGCGAGCGGAAGGAAAGAAAGCGTCCATGTCGCAGGGGGGGTTCTATGATTGCGAGCGGGCCCCCCCACGTCCCATGGTGGCCGAGCTGGGGGCGCTCGGGGAACACGAGGGCTCCATCGACCTGGCTGCCTACATCGGCGACGAGCAGCTGCTGTCGGAGCTTCTGCAGGGCCCCCCTCAGCGGGCGCAGAAGAGCACCCCCTTCCCAGGCTACCTGCAGGGGGAGCCCTGGGGCTATGGGGGGCCCCACAAGGGCTACGGCGCCCTGGTGAAGGAGGAGCCACGGGGGGCTGAGCCCGGACGCCGTGGCGGCTACAACCCCCTGCCCTTCCAGGTGGCGCACTGTGGGCAGACGGCCGTCAGCCTGCCCCCGGGGGGCACCGCGCCGGCCCTGCGCACGCTCAAGGTAAGGCGCTCTCACTCCTGCCCTGCAGCCCCCCCCTCCCTGAAGTGACCCCCACAGCCCCCCATCCCCCTCACTCCTGCCCTGCAGCCCCCCCCTCCCTGAAGTGACCCCCACAGCCCCCCATCCCCCTCACTCCTGCCCTGCAGCCCCCCCTCCTGTCCCGAAGTCACCCCCACAGCCCCCCCATCCCCCTCACTCCTACCCTACTGTCCCCTCCCGCCCTGAAGTGACCCCCACAGCCCCCCATCCCCCTCACTCCTGCCCTGCAGCCCCCCTCCTGCCCTGAAGTGACCCCCACAGCCCCCCATCTCCCTCACTCCTGACCTGCAGCTCCCCACGGTGCCCCCTGTGCCCCACCCACAGCCCCCACGGCACCTCTGCACCCACAGCCCATAATGGCGTCCTGAAGTGACCCTCAGTGCTCCCCCCAGTGCCCTTCCCATCCTGCACTGACCTTCACTCCTGACCAGTGCCCCCCAGCACCACCTGCAGCCCACTGGGCCCGGTTTCTCTCGCCAGGGCCCCTCCTGCAGCCCCCTGCTGGCCTCGCCGGGCCCCCCCAAGGGCAAGAAGGCGGTGAACAAGGACAGCCTGGAGTACCGCCTGCGGCGGGAGCGGAACAACATCGCCGTGCGCAAGAGCCGGGACAAGGCCAAGCGGCGGGTGCTGGAGACGCAGCAGCGGGTGCTGGAGCTGGCGGCGGAGAACGAGCGGCTGCAGAGCCGGGTGGCGCAGCTCAGCCAGGAGCTGGACACGCTCCGGGCCCTGTTCCGCCAGGTGCCCGAGGCCGCAGCTCTGGGCAAGGGGCTGGGAGGCTGCGGAGGGGGCGGCCAATAAACATGCTGAGACGCTCGGGCCCTGGTGATCTGTGGGGGGAGGAGGGCTGAGGAAACGGGAAACTGAGGCAGGGAGGCAGCGGGGCTAGAAGCAGGACTGGGGGGAGCTGCCCCCGTCTGGCTACACTAGCACTGGGATCCTGGGGGAGGGATGTGCCCCGGCTCACAGGCTGCCTCGCCCAGGCCCCCACAGCTGGCCCGGTCCCAGGCCCTGGCCCGCTCTCCCCTCCCCCGGCCAAGGGGGGTTGTGCAATGCAGGTTGGTTCAGCCCGTGGTTGGTGTCTCAACCTCCGGACCTTCCTTGGGGGCAGGGCAGAGGGGCCGTGTCCCCCCCGGGGTGGAGCGTTCCCCCTACTCCCTCCCCCCGTGTGGGGTAAGGTCCTGCCCCCCTTCTCTCTGCCAGGGAGATTACTCGGAATTGTGAAAGCGGCCGTTACCCCGCGGCCCCTGCACTGGGGGTTTCCATGGGGTGTTTGCGAAACTCCCGGCCTGGCTGTCGTCACCCGCAGGGCGGAGCTGGGGAGATCCTCCCCCCACACCTCTGCAGCCCCCTTCCCTCGCCCCTCTGCACCCCTCCCCCAGCCCGTCTTCACCCCGCACCTCTCCAACCCCTGCCTCCTTCACCAGCTTCCTCTCCACCTCGGCAGCCCCCCGGCAGCGCTGGGAACAGACCACACGGGGGCGCTCCACCCACTCACTGTTTATAAACAACGCCTCCCTGCCCACTCCCCAGTGTCCCTGCAGGCTGCTCCAGGCCTGTAGGTCCTACGGAAACAAGTCCCCACGAAGAAACAGCCGCTGGCATCGCCCCCAGCGGTGGGGCAGAGAAAGTGTTGTTGTAGGGTCTATGTCAACACAGGCCGCACTGGCAAGTCGCATGGAGGCTCCTGGCTGGCTGATGCAATAGCACGTAGATCACAGGCAAACAGACTCACTTACTGTAGGTCCTACAACAATAGCAATCAGCGGATGACAGCACAGTTCCTCCCATGACAGTGGCGGGAAGGGATTTTCAGGAGGTCCATGTGCCTTCCCCACAGCTCCCGACTTACTGTAGGTCCCACATAAACAGAAGTCCTCTTGATGAAATCAAGGCTCGTCCTGCCGCACGAGGGGAGGGGCATTCCCGGAGCTGCCATGCTCCCGCGGTAACATTGGAGGTGCAGTGTACACAGCTCACCTTACTGTAGGCCCTACGTAAACCACTCCAGAGCAACGTGGCCGGGGAGAGATTCTCTGGGTGCGAGGCCATGGGCCCCTTACTCCTGCCCAGCGGTGCCCGCCAGCTGGCGGTAGAAGAGGGCGGTGAAGGCCGGCTCGGCCTGCTCCAGCTGGTCCAGAAAGTGGTTCCGCTCCGGCTCGCTCCAGCCCCGGAACCACTGGTCCCAGAGGCGCAGCTGGCACTGGAAGAGGGAGGGGGGCGCCCCGGAGAGACTCAGCCCCTCCAGCCCCTCCAGCAGGGGGCGCAGCTTCCCAGGCACGGCCTTGGCCAGCAGGTCCCGCAGGAAGCGCTGCCGCTGGGGGGGCGACCAGCCGGAGAACCAGTGCAGGACACAGCGCATCTCCTGGGCCGGCCCAAGCGCGGGCAGGGGGCGCTCCGCCATCTGGGGAGAGACAGCACCGGGGTCAGTCCAGCCCCCTGGCATGGGGCCCCAGCCCCACAGCCAGCCCAGCCTGCCCGCTCTTAACCCTGCTCCCTGGGAGTAGCCCCACCCTGCTGGAGATAGCCCCGCCCCCATGACAGTAGGCCCACCCCCCAGGATAGCCCCGCCCCTTGGCGTTAGCCCCGCCCCCAATGAAGTTAGGCCCACCCTCCAGGATAGCCCCGCCCCTTGGCGTTAGCCCCGCCCCCAATGAAGTTAGGCCCACCCTCCAGGATAGCCCCGCCCCTTGGCGTTAGCCCCGCCCCCAATGAAGTAAGGACCACCCTCCAGGATAGCCCCGCCCCTTGACGTTAGCCCCGCCCCATGCTCTTTGGTTCACTCTCCAGGATAGCCCCGCCCTCCTGGAGATAGGCCCGCCCCCATGAAGTCAGACCCGCCCTCCAGGATAGCCCCGCCCCTTTGTGTTAGCCCCGCCCTCCAGGATAGCCCCGCCCCTTTGCGTTAGCCCCGCCCTCCAGAATAGCCCCGCTCGCCCCCATGAAGTTAGCCCCGCCCTCCAGGATAGCCCCGCCCCCTGTGGCAGAGGAGGCGGGGCGGGCTCGGGGGGGGGGGGCAGGGGAGAGGGAGATCGGCTTCTCAGTCCTCACCCGCGTCCGCACTCCGCGGCGACCAGCCGTCTCCTCCGGGCGCAGCCCCGAGCCTCGCTTCTAGCCTGGCCCCGCCCCGAGCAGCCGGGCGGAAACACCCGAGCGCTTCCGGAACGGCCCGAGCCCGCGGCTCCGGCCTTCGCCTGCCGACGGAAACAGCCGAGCGCGTCCGAAGCCCCCGCCGCGCATGCGCCGCCCGGAACCGCCAGCCGGCGTCGCGCCTCCCCGCCGCGTTCCCAGGCCCTCGGGCACCTCACTTCCGGGTGCCGAGGCCTGGCGGAAAGGCCCGAAGCAGGCGCGGCGGGCCGAGCCGAGCAGCCGAGGCGCGGCCGGAAGTTGCCGAGCGGGCCCGGGCCGGCGGGCGAGGCCGAGGCCGGCAGCGGCGCCACACAAGATGGCGGACGGGGAGGAGGTGACTCTGGACGGGAGGCCGCTGCAGGCGCTGCGGGTCGCCGACCTCAAGGCGGCCCTGCAGCAGCGCGGCCTGGCCAAGAGCGGCCAGAAGAGCGCGCTCATCAAGCGGCTCCGCGGGGTGAGGCGCGGCGCGCATGCGCGGCGGGACCCCCGCTCGCCGCCCGGCGCAGGGGCCCGGGGCCCCGGGGGGCGGCCAGCGCGCATGCGCGGGGAGCCCGCCCGGCGCACGGGCCGCGGCGGGGGGAGCCCTGCTGGGGCGGGGGGGGAGAGGCCCGGGGCAGAGCCCATGGCCGCCAGCGGGGGAGGGGGCGGGGCTTGGCGCGATCCCACCAGCGGGGGGGCGGGGCGTGGCGCGATCCCACTGCCGCCTCCAGCGGGGGGGCGGGGCCTTGCTGGGACATCCCACCCTGGCCACCAGTGAGCACCAGGGTTGGGGGAGATCCCACTGCTGCCACTAAGGGGGGGATCCCACCCTGGCCACCAGTGAGCACCAGGGTTGGGGATGATCCCACTGCTGCCACTAAGGGGGGAGGATCCCACCCTGGCCACCAGTGAGCACCAGGGTTGGGGGAGATCCCACTGCTGCCACTAAGGGGGGGATCCCACCCTGGCCACCAGTGAGCACCAGGGTTGGGGGAGATCCCACTGCTGCCACTAAGGGGGGGATCCCACCCTGGCCACCAGTGAGCACCAGGGTTGGGGGAGATCCCACTGCTGCCACTAAGGGGGGGATCCCACCCTTGCCACCAGTGAGCACCAGGGTTGGGGGAGATCCCACTGCTGCCACTAAGGGGGGAGGATCCCACCCTGGCCACCAGTGAGCACCAGGGTTGGGGGAGATCCCACTGCTGCCACTAAGGGGGGAGGATCCCACCCTGGCCACCAGTGAGCACCAGGGTTGGGGGAGATCCCACTGCTGCCACTAAGGGGGGAGGATCCCACCCTGGCCACCAGTGAGCACCAGGGTTGGGGGAGATCCCACTGCTGCCACTAAGGGGGGGATCCCACCCTTGCCACCAGTGAGCACCAGGGTTGGGGGAGATCCCACTGCTGCCACTAAGGGGGGAGGATCCCACCCTGGCCACCAGTGAGCACCAGGGTTTGGGGGAGATCCCACTGCTGCCACTAAGGGGGGGATCCCACCCTTGCCACCAGTGAGCACCAGGGTTGGGGGAGATCCCACTGCTGCCACTAAGGGGGGGATCCCACCCTTGCCACCAGTGAGCACCAGGATTTGGGGGAGATCCCACTGCTGCCACTAAGGGGGGGATCCCACCCTGGCCACCAGTGAGCACCAGGGTTGGGGGAGATCCCACTGCTGCCACTAAGGGGGGGATCCCACCCTTGCCACCAGTGAGCACCAGGGTTGGGGGAGATCCCACTGCTGCCACTAAGGGGGGGATCCCACCCTGGCCACCAGTGAGCACCAGGATTTGGGGGAGATCCCACTGCTGCCACTAAGGGGGGAGGATCCCACCCTGGCCACCAGTGAGCACCAGGGTTGGGGGAGATCCCACTGCTGCCACTAAGGGGGGGATCCCACCCTGGCCACCAGTGAGCACCAGGATTTGGGGGAGATCCCACTGCTGCCACTAAGGGGGGGATCCCACCCTGGCCACCAGTGAGCACCAGCATTTGGGGGAGATCCCACTGCTGCCACTAAGGGGGGGATCCCACCCTGGCCACCAGTGAGCACCAGGGTTGGGGGAGATCCCACTACTGCCACTAAGGGGGGGATCCCACCCTGGCCACCAGTGAGCACCAGGGTTGGGGGAGATCCCACTGCTGCCACTAAGGGGGGGATCCCACCCTGGCCACCAGTGAGCACCAGGGTTGGGGGAGATCCCACTGCTGCCACTAAGGGGGGGGGATCCCACCCTGGCCACCAGTGAGCACCAGGGTTGGGGGAGATCCCACTGCTGCCACTAAGGGGGGGATCCCACCCTTGCCACCAGTGAGCACCAGGGTTGGGGGAGATCCCACTGCTGCCACTAAGGGGGGGGGATCCCACCCTGGCCACCAGTGAGCACCAGGGTTGGGGGAGATCCCACTGCTGCCACTAAGGGGGGGATCCCACCCTTGCCACCAGTGAGCACCAGGGTTGGGGGAGATCCCACTGCTGCCACTAAGGGGGGGATCCCACCCTTGCCACCAGTGAGCACCAGGGTTGGGGGAGATCCCACTGCTGCCACTAAGGGGGAGATCCCACCCTGGCCACCAGTGAGCACCAGGGTCGGGGGAGATCCCACTTCTGCCACTAAGGGGGGGATCCCACCCTGGCCACCAGTGAGCACCAGGGTTGGGGGAGATCCCACTTCTGCCACTAAGGGGGGGGATCCCACCCTGGCCACCAGTGAGCACCAGGGTTGGGGGAGATCCCACTTCTGCCACTAAGGGGGGGATCCCACCCTGGCCACCAGTGAGCACCAGGGTTTGGGGAGATCCCACTGCTGCCACTAAGGGGGAGATCCCACCCTTGCCACCAGTGAGCACCAGGGTTTGGGGGAGATCCCACTGCTGCCACTAAGGGGGGGATCCCACCCTGGCCACCAGTGAGCACCAGGGTTGGGGGAGATCCCACTGCTGCCACTAAGGGGGGGATCCCACCCTGGCCACCAGTGAGCACCAGGGTTTGGGGAGATCCCACTGCTGCCACTAAGGGGGGGATCCCACCCTGGCCACCAGTGAGCACCAGGGTTTGGGGGAGATCCCACTGCTGCCACTAAGGGGGGGATCCCACCCTGGCCACCAGTGAGCACCAGGGTTTGGGGGAGATCCCACTGCTGCCACTAAGGGGGGGATCCCACCCTGGCCACCAGTGAGCACCAGGGTTTGGGGAGATCCCACTGCTGCCACTAAGGGGGGGGGGATCCCACCTTTGCCACCAGTGAGCACCAGGGTTTGGGGGAGATCCCACTGCTGCCACTAAGGGGGGGGGGGGGGATCCCACCCTTGCCACCAGTGAGCACCAGGGTTAGGGGATGATCCCACTGCTGCCACTAAGGGGGGGGGATCCCACCCTTGCCACCAGTGAGCACCAGGGTTAGGGGATGATCCCACTGCTGCCACTAAGGGGGGGATCCCACCCTTGCCACCAGTGAGCACCAGGGTTAGGGGAGATCCCACTGCTGCCACTAAGGGGGGGGGGGGGATCCCACCCATGCCACCAGTGAGCACCAGGGTTAGGGGATGATCCCACTGCTGCCACTAAGGGGGGGATCCCACCCTTGCCACCAGTGAGCACCAGGGTTAGGGGGAGATCCCACTGCTGCCACTAAGCGGGGGGGAGGATCGCACCCTTGCCACCGGTGAGCACCAGGGTTTGGGGGAGATCCCACTGCTGCCACTAAGGGGGGGGGGGATCCCACCCTTGCCACCAGTGAGCACCAGGGTTTGGGGGAGATCCCACTGCTGCCACTAAGGGGGGGGGGATCCCACCCTTGCCACCAGTGAGCACCAGGGTTAGGGGATGATCCCACTACTGCCACTAAGGGGGGGGATCCCACCCTTGCCACCAGTGAGCACCAGGGTTGGGGGATGATCCCACTGCTGCCACTAAGGGGGGGGATCCCACCCTTGCCACCAGTGAGCACCAGGGTTAGGGGAGATCCCACTGCTGCCACTAAGGGGGGGATCCCACCCTTGCCACCAGTGAGCACCAGGGTTGGGGGATGATCCCACTGCTGCCACTAAGGGGGAGATCCCACCCTGGCCACCAGTGAGCACCAGGGTTGGGGGATGATCCCACTGCTGCCACTAAGGGGGGGGATCCCACCCTTGCCACCAGTGAGCACCAGGGTTGGGGATGATCCCACTGCTGCCACTAAGGGGGGGGGAGATCCCACTGCTGCCACTAAGGGGGGGATACCACCCTTGCCACCAGTGAGCACCAGGGTTGGGGATGATCCCACTGCTGCCACTAAGGGGGGGATCCCACCCTTGCCACCAGTGAGCACCAGGGTTTGGGGGAGATCCCACTGCTGCCACTAAGGGGGGGGGGATCCCACCCTTGCCACCAGTGAGCACCAGGGTTAGGGGATGATCCCACTGCTGCCACTAAGGGGGGGGATCCCACCCTTGCCACCAGTGACCACCAGGGTTGGGGATGATCCCACTGCTGCCACTAAGGGGGGGATCCCACCCTTGCCACCAGTGAGCACCAGGATTTGGGGGAGATCCCACTGCTGCCACTAAGGGGGGGATCCCACCCTGGCCACCAGTGAGCACCAGGGTTTGGGGATGATCCCACTGCTGCCACTAAGGGGGGGATCCCACCTTTGCCACCAGTGAGCACCAGGGTTTGGGGGAGATCCCACTGCTGCCACTAAGGGGGGGATCCCACCCTTGCCACCAGTGAGCACCGGGGTTTGGGGGAGATCCCACTGCTGCCACTAAGGGGGGGATCCCACCCTGGCCACCAGTGAGCACCAGGGTTTGGGGATGATCCCACTGCTGCCACTAAGGGGGGGATCCCACCCTTGCCACCAGTGAGCACCAGGGTTTGGGGGAGATCCCACTGCTGCCACTAAGGGGGGGATCCCACCTTTGCCACCAGTGAGCACCAGGGTTTGCGGGAGATCCCACTGCTGCCACTAAGGGGGGGATCCCACCCTTGCCACCAGTGAGCACCAGGGTTTGGGGGAGATCCCACTGCTGCCACTAAGGGGGGGGATCCCACCCTTGCCACCAGTGAGCACCAGGGTTAGGGGATGATCCCACTGCTGCCACTAAGGGGGGGGATCCCACCCTTGCCACCAGTGAGCACCAGGGTTAGGGGATGATCCCACTGCTGCCACTAAGGGGGGGGATCCCACCCTTGCCACCAGTGAGCACCAGGGTTAGGGGATGATCCCACTGCTGCCACTAAGGGGGGAGGATCCCACCCTTGCCACCAGTGAGCACCAGGGTCTGGGGGAGATCCCACTGCTGCCACTAAGGGGGGGGATCCCACCTTTGCCACCAGTGAGCACCAGGCTCTGGGGGAGATCCCACTGCTGCCACTAAGGGGGGAGATCCCACCCTTGCCACCAGTGAGCACCAGGGTTTGGGGATGATCCCACTGCTGCCTCTAAGGGGGGGGATCCCACCCTTTCCACCAGTGAGCACCAGGGTTTGGGGGAGATCCCACTGCTGCCACTAAGGGGGGGGGGGAGATCCCACCCTTGCCACCAGTGAGCACCAGGGTTTGGGGAGATCCCACTGCTGCCACTAAGGGGGGGGGGGGAGATCCCACCCTTGCCACCAGTGAGCACCAGGGTTTGGGGTAGATCCCACTGCTGCCACTAAGGGGGGGGATCCCACCTTTGCCACCAGTGAGCACCAGGGTTTGGGGATGATCCCACTGCTGCCACTAAGGGGGGGGGATCCCACCCTTGCCACCACTGAGCACCGAGGTTTGGGGGAGATCCCACTGCTGCCACTAAGGGGGGGGATCCCACCCTTGCCACCAGTGAGCACCAGGGTTTGGGGGAGATCCCACTGCTGCCACTAAGGGGGGGATCCCACCCTTGCCACCAGTGAGCACCACGGTTTGGGGGAGATCCCACTGCTGCCACTAAGGGGGGGATCCCACCTTTGCCACCAGTGAGCACCAGGGTTTGGGGGAGATCCCACTGCTGCCACTAAGGGGGGGGATCCCACCCTTGCCACCAGTGAGCACCAGAGTTTGGGGGAGATCCCACTGCTGCCACTAAGGGAGGGGGGGATCCCACCCTTGCCACCAGTGAGCACCAGGGTTTGGGGGAGATCCCACTGCTGCCACTAAGGGGGGAGGATCCCACCCTTGCCACCAGTGAGCACCAGGGTTTGGGGGAGATCCCACTGCTGCCACTAAGGGGGGGATCCCACCCTTGCCACCAGTGAGCACCAGGGTTTGGGGGAGATCCCACCCTTGCCACCAGTGAGCACCAGGGTTTGGGGGAGATCCCACTGCTGCCACTTAGGGGGGGGAATCCCACCCTTGCCACCAGTGAGCACCAGGGTTTGGGGATGATCCCACTGCTGCCACTAAGGGGGGGGATCCCACCCTTGCCACCAGTGAGCACCAGGGTTTGGGGGAGATCCCACTCCTGCCACTAAGGGGGGGGGATCCCACCTTTGCCACCAGTGAGCACCAGGGTTTGGGGGAGATCCCACTGCTGCCACTAAGGGGGGGGAGATCCCACCCTTGCCACCAGTGAGCACCAGGGTTTGGGGGAGATCCCACCCTTGCCACCAGTGAGCACCAGGGTTTGGGGGAGATCCCACTGCTGCCACTAAGGGGGGGATCCCACCTTTGCCACCAGTGAGCACCAGGGTTTGGGGATGATCCCACTGCTGCCACTAAGGGGGGGGATCCCACCCTTGCCACCAGTGAGCACCAGGGTTAGGGGATGATCCCACTGCTGCCACTAAGGGGGGGGGGGGGATCCCACCCTTTCCACCAGTGAGCACCAGGGTTTGGGGGAGATCCCACTGCTGCCACTAAGGGGGGGGAGATCCCACCCTTGCCACCAGTGAGCACCAGGGTTTGGGGGAGATCCCACCCTTGCCACCAGTGAGCACCAGGGTTTGGGGGAGATCCCACTGCTGCCACTAAGGGGGGGATCCCACCTTTGCCACCAGTGAGCACCAGGGTTTGGGGATGATCCCACTGCTGCCACTAAGGGGGGGGATCCCACCCTTGCCACCAGTGAGCACCAGGGTTAGGGGATGATCCCACTGCTGCCACAAAGGGGGGGGGGGATCCCACCCTTTCCACCAGTGAGCACCAGGGTTTGGGGGAGATCCCACTGCTGCCACTAAGGGGGGGGGGAGATCCCACCCTTGCCACCAGTGAGCACCAGGGTTTGGGGAGATCCCACTGCTGCCACTAAGGGGGGGGATCCCACCCTTGCCACCAGTGAGCACCAGGGTTTGGGGTAGATCCCACTGCTGCCACTAAGGGGGAGGATCCCACCTTTGCCACCAGTGAGCACCAGGGTTTGGGGATGATCCCACTGCTGCCACTAAGGGGGGGGGGATCCCACCCTTGCCACCAGTGAGCACCGGGGTTTGGGGGAGATCCCACTGCTGCCACTAAGGGGGGGGATCCCACCCTTGCCACCAGTGAGCACCAGGGTTTGGGGGAGATCCCACTGCTGCCACTAAGGGGGGGATCCCACCCTTGCCACCAGTGAGCACCACGGTTTGGGGGAGATCCCACTGCTGCCACTAAGGGGGGGATCCCACCTTTGCCACCAGTGAGCACCAGGGTTTGGGGGAGATCCCACTGCTGCCACTAAGGGGGGGGAACCCACCCTTGCCACCAGTGAGCACCAGAGTTTGGGGGAGATCCCACTGCTGCCACTAAGGGAGGGGGGGATCCCACCCTTGCCACCAGTGAGCACCAGGGTTTGGGGGAGATCCCACTGCTGCCACTAAGGGGGGAGGATCCCACCCTTGCCACCAGTGAGCACCAGGGTTAGGGGATGATCCCACTGCTGCCACTAAGGGGGGGGATCCCACCCTTGCCACCAGTGAGCACCAGGGTTAGGGGATGATCCCACTGCTGCCACTAAGGGGGGAGGATCCCACCCTTGCCACCAGTGAGCACCAGGGTTTGGGGGAGATCCCACTGCTGCCACTAAGGGGGGAGGATCCCACCCTTGCCACCAGTGAGCACCAGGGTCTGGGGGAGATCCCACTGCTGCCACTAAGGGGGGGATCCCACCCTTGCCACCAGTGAGCACCAGGGTTTGGGGGAGATCCCACCCTTGCCACCAGTGAGCACCAGGGTTTGGGGGAGATCCCACTGCTGCCACTAAGGGGGGGATCCCACCCTTGCCACCAGTGAGCACCAGGGTTTGGGGGAGATCCCACTGCTGCCACTAAGGGGGGGATCCCACCCTTGCCACCAGTGAGCACCAGGTTTTGGGGGAGATCCCACTGCTGCCACTAAGGGGGGGGGAGATCCCACCCTTGCCACCAGTGAGCACCAGGGTTTGGGGGAGATCCCACTGCTGCCACTAAGGGGGGGGATCCCACCCTTGCCACCAGTGAGCACCAGGGTTTGGGGATGATCCCACTGCTGCCACTAAGTGGGGGGATCCCACCCTTGCCACCAGTGAGCACCAGGGTTTGGGGGAGATCCCACTGCTGCCACTAAGGTGGGGGGATCCCACCTTTGCCACCAGTGAGCACCAGGGTTTGGGGGAGATCCCACTGCTGCCACTAAGGGGGGGGAGATCCCACCCTTGCCACCAGTGAGCACCAGGGTTAGGGGATGATCCCACTTCTGCCACTAAGGGGGGGGAATCCCACCTTTGCCACCAGTGAGCAACAGGGTTTGGGGATGATCCCACTGCTGCCACTAAGGGGGGGGATCCCACCCTTGCCACCAGTGAGCACCAGGGTTAGGGGATGATCCCACTGCTGCCACTAAGGGGGGGATCCCACCCTTGCCACCAGTGAGCCCCAGGGTTTGGGGATGATCCCACTGCTGCCACTAAGGGGGGGGGGGATCCCACCCTTGCCACCAGTGAGCCCCAGGGTTTGGGGGAGATCCCACTCCTGCCACTAAGGGGGGGGATCTCACCCTTGCCACCAGTGAGCACCAGGGTTTGGGGGAGATCCCACTTCTGCCACTAAGGGGGGGGATCCCACCCTTGCCACCAGTGACCACCAGGGTTTGGGGGAGATCCCACTGCTGCCACTAAGGGGGGGGATCCCACCTTTGCCACCAGTGAGCACCAGGGTTTGGGGATGATCCCACTGCTGCCACTAAGGGGGAGGATCCCACCTTTGCCACCAGTGAGCACCAGGGTTTGGGGGAGATCCCACTGCTGCCACTAAGGGGGAGGATCCCACCTTTGCCACCAGTGAGCACCAGGGTTTTGGGATTATCCCACTACTGCCACTAAGGGGCGGGGAGATCCCACTTTGCCACCAATGAGCACCAGGGTTTGCGGATGCTCCCACTGCTGCCACTAAGGGGGGGAGGAGATCCACCCTTGCCACCAATGAGCACCAGGGTTTAAGGATGATCCCACTGCTACCACTAAGGGGGGGGCAGGGCCTTGCTGGGAGATCCCACTCTTGCCACCAGTGAGCACCAGGGTTTGGGGATGATCCCACTGCTGCCACTAAGTGGGGGAGATCCCACCCTTGCCACCAGTGAGCCCCAGGGTTTGGGGATGATCCCACTCCTGCCAGTAAGGGGGGGCAAGGCCTTGCTGGGAGATTCCACCCTTGCCACCAATGAGTAGCTGTTTTTTGGGGTGATCCCACTCTTGCCACTCGGGGGGGCAGGGCCTTGCTGGGAGATCCCCTTATTGCCCCCAGTGATCTGCCGGGTTTTGGAGAGATCCCATTGCTAACACTAAGTGGGGCAGGGCTTTTCTGTGACATTGCCACCAATGAACGGCAGGGTTTTGGGGAGATCTCACTGCTGCCACTCGGGGAGGGGGCAGGGCCTTGTTGGGAGATCCCACTGTTGGCGCCAATGAACAGATGGTTTTTTGGAAGATCCCACTTCTGCCTCCAGTTGGGGGGGCAGGGAGATCCCATTCCTGCCACTCTGGAGGGCAGGGCCTTGCAGAGAGATCCCACTCCTGGTACCAGTGAAGGTCGGGGAGCAGTCCCACTTCTCCAGCCAATGAGCAGCAAGGCTTTGTGGAGATCCCAGTGTTGTCACTAAAAGGGTAGGGCCTTACAGGGAGATCCCACTTCTTCCACCAAGGGAGGACATCATGTGGATGTTAGAGTTGGACAGTTCTCAGCTGGAGGACTTGTGGTTGAAGGGTACAGTGTAATGAGGGAGCAAACGTGCTAGCATTGGATGTTGTATTGTTGTGAATTATAGGATAGGATTGCTTTGGATGATGGGTGTTGGGTTGAGTTGTGTCTAAGCTATATATAGTGATAGTGGGTTGAATGGCAGCTGTTGCTTTGGGTGGTCAATGCTGAGTTGAGTTGTTGGGGTTGCATAGGGGGATTGGATTGGATAGTGGTGGTTGTGTTGGGTTGAGTTCAGGGAGTGGGTTACATGGCAGCCATTGTGTTGTTCACTTACAATGTAGAATTAAATTGGATGGTGGTTATTTCGTTGGGCAACTGATGTTGGGTTGGGTTATAGTTGAGTTGGTCAGTGAAATTGGATTGGGTGGTGGTGTGGTGGACAGTCAACGCTGGGTTGTAGTTGAGTTGTGCGATGGAATTGGATTGGGTGGTGGTGCTTGGGAGGGCAGTCGATGTTCGGTTGTAGTTGAGGTGTGCGATGGAATTGGATTGGTGGTTAGGTAGGCAGTCGATGTTGGGTTGTAGTTGCGTTGTGCAATGGAATTGGATTGGGTGTTGGTGTTTGAGTGGGCAGTCAATGTTGGGTTGTAGTTGAGTTGTGTGATGGAATTGGATTGGGCGGTGGTAGAGTGGGCAGCTGGTGTTGAGTTGGGTTGTAGTTGCGTTGTGCGATGGATTTGGATTGGGTGGTGGTGTTTGGGTGGGCAGTCGAAGTTGGGTTGGGTTGTAGTTGAGGTGTGCGATGGAATTGGATTGGTGGTTAGGTAGGCAGTCGATGTTGGGTTGTAGTTGAGTCGTGTGATGGAATTAGATTTGGCAGTGGTTGGGTGGGCAGCTGGTGTTGAGTTGAGTTGGGTTGTAGTTGCGTTGTGTGAAGGAATTGGATTGGGTAGTGGTGGTTGGTTGGCAGTCGATGTTGGGTTGGGTTGTAGTTGAGTTGTGCGATGGAATTGGACTGGGCGGTGGTTGGGTGGGCAGCTGGTGTTGAATTGGGTTGTAGTTGCGTTGTGCGATGGAATTGGATTGGTGGTTAGGTAGGCAGTCGATGTTGGGTTGTAGTTGCGTTGTGCAATGGAATTGGATTGGGCGGTGGTTGGGTGGGCAGCTGGTGTTGAGTTGGGTTGTAGTTGCGTTGTGCGATGGAATTGGCTTGGGTAGGTAGACGATGGAGTGGAGCACAGCTGATAGACGTGCTGCAGTGAAGTTGCTTTGAGTGGTGGATGTAGGGGGGACGTCCAGGAGCGTAGCAGAGGCTGTGCAGGGCTGGGTGTAATGGTGGATGTCCTGAGCAAGGTGGTTAGATCTGCGATTGTCTTGGGCAAGGCGGTGGAGGGCCGGGTGGGTTGGATGGCAAACGTTGAACTGGTCAATTCACGAGCATTGTGTTGAGAGAGTTGACGGCGGGGGCATGTTGGATGAGGCTTGAATGTTGGCTTGATGGGCTGGGTGGGACGGGGGTGCGGACGAAGGCTGGTGGGGGGCTAGGGCTGGGAGGGAGAGCGGGCTGGAGGGCTGTGGGTAGATCAGAGGAGGCTTTGGACAGGCTGGGCTGGGGCGGGCCCTGAGAACAGGCCTAGGACAGCAGGCCGTGGGTTGGAGGAGCCAGGGGCCGGCGCCGCCTCTGAACTCGGTGTCTCTCCGCCACAGGCCCTCATGCTGGAGAACCTGCAGAAGCATTCGACCCTCCATGCCACCTTCCAGCCCAACTCTCAGGTGAGACCCCGGGGCGGGGCGCAGGGGCAGGCAGCCCCACCGGACACGCCCCCCCAGCCAGGACGGGAGCCCAGGCGTCCTGCCTCTCACCCTCTCGTCTCCCTGCAGATCGGGGAGGAGATGAGTCAGAACAGCTTCATCAAGCAATACCTGGAGAAGCAGCATGAGCTGCTGCAGCAGCGGCTGCAGAGGGAGGCCCGGGAGGCAGCGGAGCTGGAGGGTGAGTGTGGGGTGGATGCCGGGTCCTTCGTGCCCAGGGAGCCCAGCTCCACCAGCCACCTCTGATTGACTGGGACCCCCCTCGCCATTCAGCCAGTGGGGACGGGCCTTCCTCAGAGCCCACCCCCCGGGTGCGGTGGAAATGGATGCCCTTGATTGGCTGACTAGAGGGGGAGTCAACCAATGGCAGGGTGGCTGCCATTGTTTCACCCCTCCCCCTTTCTGCGGCTAGAGCAGCCTGCCTGTGGAGCAGGTGGCCGAGAGGACTCTAGAGCAGCAGGCTCTGGAACGAGTGTTCTGGAGTGGGACTCAGGGTAACTATAGCACGTGGATGGGTCTAGAACGTACAGCCCCAGCCTGGGATTCGCCAGGGTGTGAGAGACCCAGAACCCTGCTATGATCTAGAACCTCACTCTCCCTGGAGCTGTGTCATTGCCTCTGCTCAGGAGTGCTCTTTGCCACACTCACCCAGCCTCTGAGAACCGGGGAGGAGCTCTAGACTGAGATACCTAGAACGTCGCTTGGATCTAGACCCCTTGGTTCACTCTTGCTTTGAGACCCTATTCAACAGAGAGCTAGAACGCGCTCTCCTCCAGAAAATTGGGGGAGAACTCGATGCTGGCCTAGAACCTACACCACTCTAGACCCACACGGATCCGATAGGTTTGGGGGGAATGCATGCTCCCATGATCCTTTGCCATCCAGTCGGGGTGGGTTAGATCCTGGCTAATGTAGGAGGCTCGCTGCCTGAGGAGCTAGAAAACCAGAGAGGCAGCAAGAATGGAGGAGGGTGTTGGTCTAGAGCAGGTGGGGTTCAGCGTCTCCAGGCGTGGCCTCTAGAACAGGCAGGATCTAGATTCAGCCGCCTCGGGCATCCAGAACGGGGTTTTCGAGAAGTCGATGGTGCCAGGCCCTAGAGCAGGGCGAAGGCTGGACTCCTGAGCTGATGGCTCCCTGTCACTCCCCAGCCTCCGGGAAGAGCTACCCCATCTCCCGGGAGAGAAACGACTCCGATGAGGAGGGGACCAGGAGGCAGGAGCGCCGCTCCACTCGGGTCAGGCAGGTCAGTTCTGCGGCACACAGCTAGGGGGCGCCGTGCTGCTGGGAGTGGGGGGCTGGCCCCAGGGTGTCCTGCGGGGGGAGGCAGTGGGGGCACCGCGCTGCAGGGAGCGGGGAAGGTGGGGGCCTGCTGCGGGGGGAGCGACCGGGGGCCCCCTCTCACCTGCTCCCCCTCTCTCGCAGGCCAGAGCCGCCAAGCCTGCGGAGGGGGCCCAGGTTGTGGGCCCGGAGGAGAGGGAGGCCCCCAGGAGCCGGAGGAGCGCGCCCCGGCAGGCCCTGAAGCCGGAGGAAGAGGAGGAGGAAGAGGAGGAGGAGGACGAGGAGGAGGAGGAGGAAGATGAGGAAGAGGAGGAGGAAGAGGAGGAGGAGGAAGTGAAAGCTTTGGAGCGGAAGGAGGAGCGAGGGGGGGCCTGGCCTCCAGGTCTCCGCGCGAGCAGCTCACCCCAGGACGTCAGGGGGTCTCAGCAGGAGAAGGGGGGACTCAAGGCCCCAGCTCCCCGACAGACCGGGGTGCCCAGGTCTCCAGCACCCGACGAAGTGGGCCGGCCTGAGGTCCCCGCCACGGGGGGCCCCAAACCAGGGCCTCAGGGAAGGGGATCAGCCCAGGCCCCAGCGCACCAGGGAACAGGGGAGCCCGACCCAGCTGAAAGCCAGGAAAGGGCCATGAACAGGGCCTCCGAACCCCCGGGAACAGGGGTAGTTGTGACTCGGGCCCCCCGGGAGAAGGGGGAGACCAGCCTGCCAGCCCCCCGGGAGAAGGGGAAGACCAGCCCGGCAGCGCTTCAGGAGAAGGGGGAGCCGAGCCCCTCTGCCCTCCAGGAGAAGAGGGAGTCCAGTCCAGTGACCCCCCAGGAGAAGGGGGAGCCCAGCCTGCCAGCCCCCCGGGAGAAGGAGTCCAGTCCAGTGACCCCCCAGGAGAAGGGGGAGCCCAGCCTGCCAGCCCCCCGGGAGAAGGAGTCCAGTCCAGTGACCCCCCAGGAGAAGGGGGAGCCCAGCCTGCCAGCCCCCCGGGAGAAGGAGTCCAGTCCAGTGACCCCCCAGGAGAAGGGGGAGCCCAGCCTGCCAGTCCCCCGGGAGAAGGAGTCCAGTCCAGTGACCCCCCAGGAGAAGGGGGAGCCCAGCCTGCCAGCCCCCCGGGTGAAGGAGTCCAGTCCAGTGACCCCCCAGGAGAAGGGGGAGCCCAGCCTGCCAGCCCCCCGGGAGAAGGAGTCCAGTCCAGTGACCCCCCAGGAGAAGGGGGAGCCCAGCCTGCCAGCCCCCCGGGAGAAGGAGTCCAGTCCAGTGACCCCCCAGGAGAAGGGGGAGCCCAGCCTGCCAGCCCCCCGGGTGAAGGAGTCCAGTCCAGTGACCCCCCAGGAGAAGGGGGAGCCCAGCCTGCCAGCCCCCCGGGTGAAGGAGTTCAGTCAAGTGACCCCCCAGGAGAAGGAGCTGAGCCCAACAGCCCCCCAGGAAGAGGGGGAGACCAGCCCGCTGGTCCCCCGGGAGAAGGGGAAGCCCAGCTCAATGGCCCCCCGGGAGAAGGAGGAGCCGAGCCTGACGGCCCCCCGGGAGAAGCGGGAGACCAGCCCGCCAGCTCCTCCATTGGAGGGTTCCCTAGAGAAGAAAGGGGCTGCTAGACTACAAGAAGACAGGGGGGTCCCCCAGGAGGAGGCAGAAGGACCCCCGGAGATCTCACAGGAAGGGGGTGTGGCTGTGACCCCCAACTCCCCTGCCCCTCCCCAGCTGTTGAAAGGGGAGGCACCAGTGGCCTCCCCCGGGGAGGATGAGCCCCCTCCCCCGCTGCTGACCAAGGAGGGCCCCCCAAATCAGGAGAGGCTGTCGGAGACCTGCCCAGCATCGCCCTCCCCTCCCCCCAAGTGCCGGCGGAGGAGTGGCTCCAACTCAGATTCCGACTCCACCTCCTCCGGGTCCCGCTCCAGCCGCTCCGCATCCCCCACCAGGAAGCGCGAGGCCTCCCGCTCGCGCTCCAGCTCCAGCAGCAGCAGGAAGGTGAGCCCCGAGCTGCTAGCTCTGTGCACCATGGGATCTAGAACCCTGCTCCGTGCCTACGCCTGGTTCTGGAGCACTCGGCCTGTTCCAGCCCCGCCTCCGTGCTCTAGATCCCCGTCTCTCCAGGCTGTTGCTAGAACCCCGCCTTGCTTGAGAGCCATGTTCTGGAGGCTAAGCCTGTTCTAGCTCCGCCTCTGTGCTCTAGATCCCCGTCTCTCCAGGCTGTTGCTAGAACCCCGCCTTGCTTGAGAGCCATGTTCTGGAGGCTAAGCCTGTTCTAGCTCCGCCTCCGTGCTCTAGATCCCCGTCTCTCCTGGCTGTTGCTAGAACCCCGCCTTGCTTGAGAGCCATGTTCTGGAGGCTAAGCCTGTTCTAGCTCCGCCTCCGTGCTCTAGATCCCCGTCTCTCCTGGCTGTTGCTAGAACCCCGCCTTGCTTGAGAGCCATGTTCTGGAGGCTAAGCCTGTTCTAGCTCCGCCTCCGTGCTCTAGATCCCCGTCTCTCCTGGCTGTTGCTAGAACCCCGCCTTGCTTGAGAGCCATGTTCTGTGGGCTAGGCCTGTTCTAGCCCCGCCTCTGTGCTCTAGATCTCTGTCTCTCCAGGCTGTTGCTAGAATCCCGCCTTGCTTGAGAGCCATGTTCTGTGGGCTAGGCCCGCCTTGCTTGAGAGCCATGTTCTGTGGGCTAGGCCTGTTCTAGCCCCGCCTCTGTGCTCTAGATCTCTGTCTCTCCTGGCTGTTGCTAGAACCCCGCCTTGCTTCAGAGCCATGTTCTGGGGGCTAGGCCTGTTCCAGACCTGCCTCCGTGCTCTAGATCTCTGTCTCTCCAGGCTGTTGCTAGAACCCCGCCTTGCTTCAGAGCCATGTTCTGGAGGCTAAGCCTGTTCTAGCCCCGCCTCCGTGCTCTAGTTCCCCGTCTCTCCTGGCTGTTGCTAGAACCCAGCCTTGCTTCAGAGACATGTTCTGGAAGCTAGGCCTGCTCTAGCCCCGCCTCTGTGCTCTAGATCCCTGTCTCCTGGCTGTTGCTAGAACTTCTCCTTGCTTCAGAGCCATGTTCTGGGGGCTAGGCCTGTTCCAGACCTGCCTCCGTGCTCTAGATCCCCGTCCCTACCGGTTCCTTCTCCCGGTGTGATCTAGAACTCAGCCTTGCTTCAGAGCCATGTTCTGGGGGCTAGGCCTGTTCCAGACCTGCCTCCGTGCTCTAGATCCCCGTCCCTACCGGTTCCTGCTCCCAGTGTGATCTAGAACCCAGCCTTGCTTCAGAGCCATGTTCTGGGGGCTAGGCCTGTTCCAGACCTGCCTCCGTGCTCTAGATCCCCGTCCCTGACGGTTCCTCCTCCCAGTGTGATCTAGAACCCAGCCTTGCTTCAGAGCCATGTTCTGGGGACTAGACCTGTGCCAGACTCAGTCCTGGTGTTCTAAGTCACAACCCAAACGGAGCTTCCGTCTCATGGTCTGGCTCAGTCCATTCCAGTGCCAGCCCCTGCAGGGGGGCATCTGGCTCTTGGGGCGCTGAGCGACCCATTGAACATACAGGCGGGAGTCTCCTGCCATGGCAGCATCAGTGTTCCGAAGGGAATTGTCACCACCTCAGGAAGCCAGGGACCTGTGAATTCGGAGCAGGTGAGATGCCTGCAAATTGCAGGGTGCATCAGGGAGGCGGACACGGGTAGCCCAGTCAGAGCACCCAACCCCCGGCTGAGCCGGAGGTGGGCAGTGGCCAAAGGCGCCGAGAGGCCCAACTCTCAGGAGACACATGGAGTCCAGGCTAGGACGGCTGAGAGCGACTGGTAGGGCCCCAGCCCACCGAGGCACTGAGGGAGCCTCAGGCTACGCTCTCCCCATTGCTCCTCGCTGCCTGGGCGGAGGGAGAGTCTGTCTGGGGCGACAGGGTGGAGAGCGAGGCAGCGTGTGGCGATGAATGAACCCGGTGCTACGGGACCGGTCGTGAGCCCAGCAGGCTGGCTCCTGGCACGGCTGTTTCTCCGGGGAACCTGGCAGTTGCCCGGGCCTGCCGACCCTCGGTGCCCAGCGAAGCAGAGCAGTGGGATCGGCCGCAGAGCTGGGCAGCGGGTGTCCCAGACCCCAGGCTACCAGGAGCTGGGACTGGACGACACCAAGAGCTGTGAGAAGGGAAATCTGCCCCCGGCTGCGGGCATCCCTGGAACACCACGGCCCGGTGGAGGGGGTGGGGAAAGCCGGGCCCCACAGAATTCCCCAGACTCTTTCAGGCCGAGGGGAGCGGGGGCACCTCGGGGCTGGGCACTGGCGCGGGCGAGGAAGTTCAGCGCAGGGAAGTGCCCGGGTGAGGCGCAGCGCCCGCCCTGCCCGCGTAGCCGTGGGCCACGGGAGCTGCCGCCACGCGAGGGACCCGGGGCTGTGGCCGCTCGCCATACGGAGAAAGCGAGGCAGGAAATCTTCCCTGCCCCCGTCTAGATCCCTGGATGCCCACCTGCGGTATCCCGTCTGCCCCAAAGGATTTGGGGTGCGGGGGGCCCTGCAGTGGGGGCAGAGACAGCGTGGGTAGGATGGAGGCTGTAATGTCCTGCCTGGGCTGGAGATGGGGACTGGGTCTCAGAGCTGCCCCTGCCCAGACCTCATGAAAAGGCAGCAGGCTGTGGTCAGGCCACATTAACCTGTGGAACTCCCTGCCAGGGGATGGTGCGAGGTCAGAAGCTAACAGGGTTGGGCACTGTAGGCCACATTCCTGCAGCCCGGGTCCCAAACCTCCAGCTGCTAGGAGTGGCTGGCGGGTGGCTGGCTCCATGCTTGTCTTATTCTGGACCTGGCCAGTGGCAGGCAAGAGGGGCCCAGTCTGGCCTTTCTGAGCTGGGTTGTGCTAGACCCTGTCCTGCTCCAACCCCTGCTGGTTCTAGATCCTGGCCACGCTCTCGGTCCCCACGGAGCCTGCCTGCTCTAGAACCAGCTGTAGGTCTGGCTGGAGCTGCTGTGTCACTAAAGCTCTGTTTGTCTGGGCACCCCAGACGCGCAGCCCTGAAGCCTTGCGGGCCGGCCCCAGCCCCGCGGCACGACGGCAGGAAGCACCGGAGAGTCCCAGGGCAGAGGGCAGACCAGCCGCCTCGCCCCCACCAGCCCCCCAGAGACGCCCCAGCCATAAGCACCAGCCCAGCCTGGAGTCACACCGGGTATGTGGGGGGCTCGGTGGGGGGAGGGTCGGAGTACTGGGAGAAATGAGGCACGGGCTTTTCCCCTCCGGGGGGCATGGCTGCCTGGGAGGGGGGCCAGGAATGGGAGCCCTCTAACGCAGCCTCCCCCTCTCCCCACAGGGCGGCTCATTGACGCTGGGGGGCCCAGCTGGGGCAGGGTCCCGGGGGGACTCGCTGGGCCAGGCAGAAGAGAGGCAGCGGAAGAAGTAAGTGACCAGGGGTCGGGTGGGAGGGGTGGCCTGGGTCCCTGAGCCGGGGGGGGGGGGGGGGGGGGGGGACTGAAGGGTGGGCCGGGGAGAGTGATGAGGGGGGCGGGGAGTCTGGCTTCGGCGTGTGGGGGGGGCTGAGGGGTGAGGGAGCCGGGCTGAGCCGAGGGGGGCGCAGGGGGCGGGGCTGCGCGGGGGGGGGGGGGCTGCGGCGGCCCCGCCCCCGGCGCGGGGGCTGCTGGGTAGCGGTAAGATGGCCGCCCCGCCCGCTCGTCGCCCGCCGCTGCCCCGGCCCAGCCCGCAGCCCTGAGCCGCCATCGTCGCCGCCGCCTCCATGCCGGGCCCGCGGCCCCGCGGGTGAGACCCGGCCCGATGCCTGCCCATTCACCTCCGGCTCCATTCACCGCCCGGCGCCATTCATCCCCGCGCGGCGCCCCATTCATCTCCGTTCCATTCATCCCCGCCCCCACTCGTCCCCGGTCCATTCATCCCCGCCCCCATTCATCCGCGTTCCATTCGCTCCCGCCGCGCCCCCTCCCCCATTCATCCCTCCCTCCCTTTGTCTGCCCCCGCCCTGCTGGGCCTGGCGGGGGGTGGGGGGGCTGCGTGGAGGAGTTTCCGTGGGGGCGGGGCTCGGGGGTAGAGGGGCTGATGATGGGGCCACCCTCCGTTTACCCCCCCTTCCCCCGCCGTTTCCCCCAGCAGTCAGGAGGAAAAGGAGGAGGTACCCATGGAGTTGGAGCCCCACCAGGCTGGCACCAGCCCCCCAGCCGGCCCCCCTGCACAGGTCCCCGGCCCCGACGAGCACCCCGACGGGGGTCCCGAGGACGAGGAGAGGAAAGAGGTAGCATGGCGGGGTGCCCTGTGGCTTGGGGGGAGGCGGGCCGGTGGGGGTCCTGGAGGGAGGGGTTAGGTCAGCCAGCATGGATTGGAGGGCGGGGGCTGCCGAAGGGGAGGGCTTTGCTGGCCAAACCAGGGTAGGTAAGGGCTCTGCCCCCTTTCCAAGGTGATGGGGGGCTCCCCCGCGTCCAGGGCTGCTCACAGTGGAGGAGACGGGGGGCTGGGAGAAGCCCGCATGGATTGCCCACCAACTTGGGGGTTCTCTCCTGGGCGCCCCCTGCCAGAGCCAGCCAAGCCTCCCCCTGGCCCCCCCGTTAGCCATAGTCTGAGGGCGCAGGGCCTGGGGGGCTGCGGTGGGGTTGGGGCTGCACAATGTCGCCTTGTCACGAGGTCCTGCTCTCCCGAGCTCCGCCCCCTCCTCGGTGCTCGCCCCAGCCGGGGGCACCCCCTCCCCCGCAGCCGGGGACCCCCCCGCGCCCCACCCCATCCCCCCGTTGACCTTCTCCTCTGGACTCCTCTGTTCTGATCCACGTTTTTAAAGAGCATCCGGCCCAGCGGGCGCACGCGCCAGAGAGACACGGAGAGAGAGACAGAGAGCGGGCGGGGGGAGGGGAGCGCGAGCCCCCGAGTTCCCGGCCTCGTGGGGCAGGCAGCGCTGCCGGGGTGCTGTCGGCACATGGGGCCGCCAGGCCTGCTGCTCGTGAACCTTTGCTGTCGGGGGCCCCAGGCTGATGGGACTGTCCAAGGACTTGGGGGTCACTTCCAGCCCCTGGCTCTCCAGGCCGACGGATTTGCTGCAGACCCCTCTCTTACCACCTGGGGGTCTAGCTGCAGGACCTGTACCAATGGGTCTGCCGCCAGCGGTTCCTGTTCTCGTGGGACCTACGCCAAGGACCTCCGGACCCTGGTGCCCTGCTCTTGGGACCTGCTGCAGGGTCCTCCGGCCCCCGGGGGCAGAACGAGCTCTTGAGCTTCCCTTCCTGGGGCCCTGCCTCGCCCCGGACTTGCTCCAAAGACTCCAGCCCTGCGGGTAGAACTCAGCTGCTCCCGTGATCTCCCTGCCCTGGGCCGTTGCTCTCCAGAGCGTGCCAGGACCCGGGGTGCTCCTCCAGCCTGCGGGGGTCTCTGCGGCTCTTGGGGCGCGCTTCAAGGACTCCCAGCCCCTGGGCACTTGCTCTGGGCCCCGGGGACAGAACTCGCCTGGGATAAGTGCTGAAGACCTTCGCTTCTCCGGCATCCCTGCAACGCTGCAGCTCCCCGGGGGCGCCGGACTCCGCCATCCACGACCTCCGCCCCTGGGGTTCTCCTCCGCCATGGGGGCGCCGGACTCCGCCATCCACGACCTCCGCCCCTGGGGTTCTCCTCCGCCATGGGGGCGCCGGACTCCGCCATCCACGACCTCCGCCCCTGGGGTCCTCCTCTGCCCCGGGGGCGCCGGACTCCGCCAGCCACGACCTCCGCCCTGGGGTCCTCCTCTGCCCCGGGGGCGCCGGACTCCGCCATCCACGACCTCCGCCCCTGGGGTTCTCCTCCGCCCGGGGGCACCGGACTCCGCCAGCCACAACCTCCGCCCTGGGGTCCTCCTCCGCCCCGGGGGCACCGGACTCCGCCAGCCACAACCTCCGCCCTGGGGTCCTCCTCCGCCCCGGGGGCACCGGACTCCGCCAGCCACAACCTCCGCCCTGGGGTCCTCCTCTGCCCCGGGGGCGCCGGACTCCGCCATCCACGACCTCCGCCCCTGGGGTTCTCCTCCGCCCCGGGGGCACCGGACTCCGCCAGCCACGACCTCCGCCCTGGGGTCTCCTCCGCCCCAGGAGCTCCGTTGCTCTCCGGACTCTGCCAGGACCTCCACCTCTGGGGTCTCCGTTGCTCTCAGCAGTTGCTCCAACGAGCTCCAGCCCCGGGGGCTCCGTTATGCTCCGGACTGTGCCAGCCAGGACCGTGGCCCCCGGCTGCCCGCTCTCTTGGGACTCTCCACCCAGCCCCCTGCCAGCGGGTGGCTCCTGTCTTTGCCCTCTCTCCTTCTGGGACACCAGCGCTAGGTTCCTCCACCACCACCCTTGTCTCTTGTGGCCCCGCCCCGCCCCTCCAAACCTGGAAGGGCGCGTTGCGATTGGACCGGCCGTTGCCTAGCTACCCTGGGCACTGCGGTGCGATTGGCCGACGAAGGACGCCCCAGGTGTGAGATGGTACCTGGCCCCATTGGCAGCAGTGTTATTCCTTGGCTCTTGGGTTTCCTTGTGCTCTTTAAAGACGAAGGAGGTTTTTGGTTCAACTCTTTGTATGGAGCTTTCGGGGGTGGGGGGCAGCCTGCCGGGGTGAGGCGATCCGTGGGGAGCGGGGCCCCCAGCTCTCTCTTTGGGGTTTGAGCTTTCCAGGAATAAATCCAGGAGGGTCGGGGGGGAGGGGCAGAGGAGGGTCACGCAGGCTCACAGAGCGTGGGGGGGAGCAGGTTATGGGAGTTGATGGGGGGGGGGCTGGCAGGGTGTGAGGGTATCATGGGAGGCCGGGGGGGTGGGATCATGGCTATGGGGGTGGGGCTGGCGGGGGCAGTGTGGGGCGGGCAGGATCATGAGGGCAGTATGTGGGGCTGGTGGGGGCAGTGAGGTGGATCGGGGGCAATAAGGGGGATCAGGGACAAGGGGGGCAGCAGGAGTGTGGGGGGCTGGTGGTGGGGCAGTGTGGGGATGGGCGGCAGAACGTGGGGCTGGCTGTGGGGTCCCCTCCTTTCCCAGGGCTGAGCCCTACCCTGTTGCTGGGAGGGGAGCCCCATTATTCCTGGACTGTCTGGCCCCTCCCCCGTCGCCCCCCCTTAGCCCCAGCTGAGCCACCTGCGCGCGCCCCCCCCGCCCCAGCGGGCCCGGGGGCCGCTGCTCCACGCAGAGGTTCTGACCAGCCCCCCCCCATGCGGGGCTCTCTCCCTCCTCTCCCTCCTCTCTCGCTCCCTCCTCCCCTCTCTCCGCAGGCTACAGCCCAGCACAAGGCCTTCAAGAGGAAGATCTCGGTCGTGTGTAAGTGACGCCCCCTGCTCCGTGCCCCTCCCTCGAGGTCCGGAGCACTGCCCCCTCCCCGGCCAGAGGGGGCGGTCTGTGGGTGCGGGGGGGGCCCTGGGCCGTGCCCCCGTGCTGTGCTCTGATTGGCTGTTGGGTTGCAGCGGCGGCCAAGGGGGCAGCGGGGGGAACAGCGACACAGAGGGCGGCCCGTCGGGCGGGCGCAAACGGCGCTGGGGGGCCAGCACGGCCACCACCCAGAAGAAGCCGTCGATCAGCATCACCACCGAGTCGCTCAAGGTATGGGGGGCTGGGCGCCAGGGGACCTGCCCCACACGCCTGGGTCCCCGCCCCTCCCCCGGCCTGTGCCCGCTGGGGGGCCCGCCCCCTCCCCCGGCCTGTGCCCGCTGGGGTTCCGCCCTAGACACCTGGGCCCCTTTGGCCTCCTGGTCCCTCCGGCCGGGGGGCTCGGTGCGGTGGCCCCATTGCTCTCCTGGCCCGCAGAGCCTGATCCCCGAGATGAAGCCGGCGGCGGGCCAGGAGGCGGTGGTGGACCTGCACGCCGACGACGCCCGCATCTCGGAGGACGAGGGGGAGCGCCACGGCGAGCCGGACCGCCCACGAGAAGGGGCTGAAGATCTGCCGGACGGTCACGCAGGTACGTGGGGGGAGTCCTGCCGGGCCCTTCCCCTCCCCCAGCCAGAGCCCGCTCCCCACGAGCTCCCCGTCTCCCGTGGCAGGTGGTGCCGGCCGAGGGGCAGGAGAACGGGCGGGGCGAGGAGGAGGAGGAGGAGGAGGAAGAGAAGGAGCCTGAGGAGGAGCCGCCGGAGCCCCCCCAAGTCACAGCAGAGTTGGCCCTGCCCCCGCCCGTGGAGCACGAAGTCAAGAAAGGTCGGTAGGGAGAGGGAGGGGGGCTTGGGGCATGATGTGGGGCGGGGCTGAGCGGGGGAGGGGCGCGTGATGGGGAGCCCCCGTGTCTGGCTGATCCCTCTCTGCCCCCCCCAGTGACGCTCAGCGACACCCTGACGCGCCGCTCCATCAGCCAGCAGCGCTCGGGCGTCTCCATCACCATCGACGACCCCGTGCGCACGGCCCAGCTCCCCTCGCCCCCCCGCGCCAAGCCCAGCCCCATCGTGCACATCTGCAACCTGGTGAGTGGGGGCCAGCCCAGGCGGGGGGGGGGCAGACGGAGCTGTGCCCACCGGGCCCGGAGCCAGCGGGGGAGGGGCTGGGGCCAGCAAGTCTCAGGCTGGTCGGGGGGGGGCGCTGCTGTGACTGACACCCCCTGCCCCCGCAGGTGCGGCCCTTCACACTGGCCCAGCTGAAGGAGCTGCTGGGCCGCACGGGGACGCTGGTGGAAGAGGCTTTCTGGATCGACAAGATCAAGTCGCACTGTTACGTCACCGTGAGTGTCTTCCCTCCCCCCCCCTGTGCCGGCCGCCCGTCCCCACCCGACTCCATCTCTCCCTCCCTCCCCCCCTGCGCCGGCCGCCCCGTCCCCACCCGACTCCATCTCTCCGTCCCTTCCCCACCCCCCGCACTGGCCGCCCGTCCCCACCCGGCTCCATCTCTCCCTCCCTCCCCCCCTGCGCCGGCCGCCCCGTCCCCCACCCGACTCCATCTCTCCGTCCCTTCCCCACCCCCCGCACCGGCCGCCCGTCCCCACCCGGCTCCATCTCTCCCTCCCTCCCCCCCGCACCGGCCGCCCGTCCCCCACCCGGCTCCATCTCTCCCTCCCTCCCCCCCTGCGCCGGCCGCCCGTCCCCACCCGGCTCCATCTCTCCCTCCCTCCCCCCCTGCGCCGGCCGCACCGTCCCCACCCGGCTCCATCTCTCCCTCCCTCCCCCCCTGCGCCGGCCGCCCGTCCCCACCCGGCTCCATCTCTCCCTCCCTCCCCCCCTGCGCCGGCCGCCCGTCCCCACCCGACTCCATCTCTCCCTCCCTCCCCCCCTGCGCCGGCCGCCCGTCCCCACCCGACTCCATCTCTCCCTCCCTCCCCCCCTGCGCCGGCGCCCGTCCCCACCCGACTCCATCTCTCCCTCCCTCCCCCCCTGCGCCGGCCGCCCGTCCCCACCCGACTCCATCTCTCCGTCCCTTCCCCACCCCCCACACTGGCCGCCCGTCCCCACCCGGCTCCATCTCTCCCTCCCTCCCCCCCTGCGCCGGCCGCCCGTCCCCACCCGACTCCATCTCTCCGTCCCTTCCCCACCCCCCGCACTGCCGCCCTGTCCCCACCCGGCTCCATCTCTCTCTCCCCACCCCCCGCACTGGCCGCCCGTCCCCACCCGGCTCCATCTCTCCATCCCTCTCTCCCTCCCACACTGGCCACCCGGCTCCATCTCTCCCTCCCTCCCCCCCTGCGCCGGCCGCCCGTCCCCACCCGACTCCATCTCTCCGTCCCTTCCCCACCCCCCACACTGGCCGCACCGTCCCCACCCGGCTCCATCTCTCTCTCCCCGCCCCTCGCACCGGCCGCCCGTCCCCACCCGGCTCCATCTCTCTCTCCCCACCCCCGCACTGGCCGCCCGTCCCCACCCGGCTCCATCTCTCTCTCCCCGCCCCTCGCACCGGCCGCCCGTCCCACCCGGCTCCATCTCTCTCTCCCCGCAGTACTCCACCCCTGGAGGAGGCCGTGCTGACCCGCAACGCCCTGCACGGCGTGAAATGGCCCCAGTCCAACCCCAAGTTCTTGTCGGCAGACTTCGCCGAGCAGGATGAGGTACCTGGGCCGGCTACTGGAGGGGGAGTGGGGCTTGTCAGCTCTGGGTCCCCCCCCCCCCCCCCGGGGCCCTAATGGGGGCTTTGACGGGGGAGGAGTTTGGTGCAGATCAGAGCTGATTGGGGGGGTCGGGGGCTGGGGGAGGATTTGGGGGTGGCAGGGAGGGTTGGGGCCTTTGGGGGGGCGGGGGCGGTGGCTGAGGGGGGAGGGGCAGGGCCGGGTTGGGGCAGTTGGGGGGGGCTCAAGACCCCGTCTCACCCCCTGTCTCCCCCCAGCTGGACTTCCACCGGGGCTGCTAGCGGAGCGGGCGGTGGAGGCAGCAGCGGCCCCAGGGCCCGGGCCAGCCGGGGGGCGCGGGGGCCGGCGCTCAGCCCCCCCGGGAGCGCTCGCGGGAGCCGGAGCGGGCGGTGCGGGAGCAGTGGGCGGAGCGGGAGCGGGAGATGGAGCGGCGGGAGCGCACGCGGGCCGAGCGCGAGTGGGACCGCGACAAGGTGCGCGAGGGGGCCCCGCTCCCCGTTCCCGCGAGCGCCGCCGCAAGGAGCCGCCCAAGGCCAAGGAGAAGAAGGCGGAGAAGAAAGGTAGGAGGCGGGGCTGGGGCTGGAGGAGGCGGGGCCTGGGGAGTGGGGGAGGGGGAGGGAAGGGGAGGGGGAGGAGCTTGGCTGCAGGGGGAGGAGCTTTGGGAGCAGGCAGGGAGCTGAGGATGGAGCTTGGCTGGGGCAGAGCATCTGACCCCCGAAACCCCCACTGACCCGCCCCCCGGCCTCCCTCAGAGAAGGCCCCGGAGGAGCCCCCGGCCAAGCTGCTTGATGATCTGTTCCGCAAGACCAAGGCTGCCCCCTGCATCTACTGGCTGCCCCTGACCGACACCCAGGTGAATTTGGGGGGCCTCTGGGGGGGCGTCGGGGGTGCCCGGGACTCGGCCTGTCCCTTGAATTTGGGGGGCCTCTGGGGGGGCGTCGGGGGCTCCGAGACTCGGCCTGTCTCCTGAGGTTGGGGGGGGCGTCGGGGGCTCCGGGACTCGGCCCTGTCCCCTGAGGTTGGGGGGGGGCGTCGGGGGCTCCGGGACTCGGCCTGTCCCTTGCATTTGGGGGGCCTCTGGGGGGGTGTCGGGGGCTCCGGGACTCGCCCTGTCTCCTGAGGTTGGGGGGGCGTCGGGGGCTCCGGGACTCGGCCTGTCCCTTGCATTTGGGGGGCCTCCGGGGGGGCGTCGGGGGCTCTGGGACTCGGCCTGTCCCTTGCATTTGGGGGGCCCTCCGGGGGGGCGTCGGGGGCTCTGGGACTCGGCCTGTCCCTTGCATTTGGGGGGCCTCTGGGGGGCTGTCGGGGGCTCCGGGACTCGGCCTGTCCCCTTGCATTTGGGGGGCCTCCGGGGGGGCGTCGGGGGCTCTGGGACTCGGCCTGTCCCTTGCATTTGGGGGGCCTCCGGGGGGGGCGTCGGGGGCTCTGGGACTCGGCCTGTCCCCTTGCATTTGGGGGGCCTCCGGGGGGGGCGTCGGGGGCTCTGGGACTCGGCCTGTCCCTTGCATTTGGGGGGCCTCCGGGGGGGCGTCGGGGGCTCTGGGACTCGGCCTGTCCCTTGCATTTGGGGGGCCTCTGGGGGGGGCGTCGGGGGCTTCCGGGACTCGGCCTGTCCCTTGCATTTGGGGGGCCTCTGGGGGGGCGTCGGGGGCTCTGGGACTCGGCCTGTCCCTTGCATTTGGGGGGCCTCCGGGGGGGCGTCGGGGGCTCTGGGACTCGGCCTGTCCCTTGCATTTGGGGGGCCTCCGGGGGGGGCGTCGGGGGCTCCGGGACTCGGCCTGTCCCTTGCATTTGGGGGGCCTCTGGGGGGGCGTCGGGGGCTCTGGGACTCGGCCTGTCCCTTGCATTTGGGGGGCCTCTGGGGGGGCGTCGGGGGCTCTGGGACTCGGCCTGTCCCTTGCATTTGGGGGGCCTCCGGGGGGGCGTCGGGGGCTCTGGGACTCGGCCTGTCCCTTGCATTTGGGGGGCCTCCGGGGGGGCGTCGGGGGCTCCGGGACTCGGCCTGTCCCTTGCATTTGGGGGGCCTCCGGGGGGGCGTCGGGGGCTCTGGGACTCGGCCTGTCCCTTGCATTTGGGGGGCCTCTGGGGGGCTGTCGGGGGCTCCGGGACTCACCCCCTTTCTGGCAGTTTGTGCAGAAGCAGGCGGAGCGGGCGGCCCGAGCGCGGGAGCGCGAGCGGCGCCGGAAGGAGCTGGAGGAGGAGGAGTCGCGCCAGCGGGAGCGGAGCCGCCAGGCCGAGCGCGACAAGCGGCGGGAGCACAGCCGGGAGCGCGGGGCCGGGGGCGCCCCTGGGGGGGCGGGGGGCGCCGAGAGGGGGGGGCCGGGAGCGCCGGGAGGCCAAAAGGCACAGCCGGAGCCGGAGCCGCAGCACCCCTGTGCGGGACCGGGGCGGCCGGCGCTGAGGCTCATGGACAGCTGGGGGGGGTGGGCCCAGCCCCCCCACGGGCCAGCCCAGGACTCTGCTGGGGCCAGCTGGGTTACGGAGGGGGATAATTCTGCCCCCCCGGCAGATCCCTGGGTTGTCGACCCCCCGCTCCCTGGGGCGCATCCCCCGAACCCCGTTAATTTGTATTTTATTTTGGGACAAATGTTTTTTTATTCTGCTGTCGCTGGAATCGAGAGGAATAAAAGCCGGAGTTAGTTTCATACGCGAGGGGTGTGTGTGATTCGTGGGGGCGGTCCGGGGGGTGCAGCACCCCCACCTATCCAGTGCCCTTCCCCCTGCTCCCACAGGGCTGCCCCAAGAGGCGAGTGTGGAGGGAAATGGACCAGATCCCTTGATTGCTCTGGAGCTGGCGTCTTTCAAGGGCTGTGTTTGCTCCTTCCAGTCGAGATCCAGTCTGGGGCCGAGTGTTCAGGGGGGGATTGGAGGGTGTTTGTGGGTGTCACTGGGGGGGTGGCCCTTTCCTTGTAATTTTCCTTGATAAAAGTCGGTTAAAGCAGGCCGACGTTGCGGGCGCCTGGCGGCCCTAGATGGTGGCCCAGGTGGCGGCTGCTCCGCCCCCGGAAGGATGAGGAGGCCCGGCTCTGGATTTCCCCGAGACTTGGGGGAGCTATTTCCTCGCCCTCTGCCTCTGCGCTCCGCTGGGGCGGCTGCCGCAAGGGGGCCACGTGGGGGGCGACTCGGCCAGCGGAGCAGGCGTCTCCCGGGACCCCCCCGGTGTGGAGCAGAAAGAGAAGGCGACTGGTCGGCCCCTTGCCCAGCTGAGCCCCCCCGAGCTGTCCTGTTGCACTGACGTGGGGGGCTGGAAAAGGCCTTTTCTGCTCTAAGCCGGGGGCAGCCCCGAGGAATTTCAAACCCCGCCAGGCCGGCGCTCAGGCCCCGCGTGTCCCCTGCCCCGCGCCGGGGGGACGGGAGTCTGGCCGGGTGCTTGCTGGCGGCGGGCGCCTCCCATTGGCGCAAGGGGCGCGGTTCCCTCCTGGGCGGGGGCAGGGACGTCTCGCAGTCGCGCTTCCTCCCGGCTCCTTGGGCGTTCTGGGGCGTCCCCCCCTGGCCCGTGGTTCCGAGCTCCGTGGCCGTGACCTCGCGGGGGCCAGGCCACAGGGAGCTGCTCCAAGGGCCCGGCGGGACAGCTCGGAGCACGGCTGCCCTGATGTGCGGCTCAGGCCCAGGTGCGCCGGGAGCCCCGCGTCCACCTCCCGGACGAGGGAGGGTCACAAGCAGACGTGGGAGAGGCCCCCCCTGGCCTGAGATGGGCGCGGTGAGAACCAAGCCGGAGCCATGGGAACTGGTGAGGCCCCCGGGGCGCCGAGCCTGGGCCGGGACTTGCCACTGACAACCCAGAGCAGTGGGAGCCCCCCCCCCCTTTCAGCCCCTTTGGCCCCAGACACGTTGCAGGCAGGGAGGGACTAATACCCGGGATCCCACCACCTCGTCCGGCTCCCTCCTGGGGGGGGCCCACCTGGTCTCCCGCCCCTACAGGCTTCCTGGCCTCGATTTCTGGCTCCACGGCACCGTTTGCCCGTCTCCCGGTCCCTCAGCACCGCTCCGAGCCGGGATGCGCCTCGCCGGTACCGCCACGGCACCGGTCTCCCCGGCCCTTCCAACAGCTGCCACGTGGGCGCGACCGCGGGATGCCGTGGTCCCCGAGGGAGGAATCCCTCCCTCCCTCCCCCAGACCTCGCTGCCAGTCCGCCCACAGGAGTGCGGCTGCCCAGGCTGGGACCTGCGTCCGAGCTGGGTTCGGGCTCTGATCCCGGCACCGAGGCTCCAGTGGGCGCGGTGGAGGCAGCCCTGGTGGTTTCAGCTGCGGCCGAGCGAGCCCCACCCTGGCAGGAGGACACGTGCGAGAGCCGGCTGCCAGCTCCGTGCCGCCAAACGGCCGGCGTTGCCGGGAAGACACCGACTCTTAGTTGGGACGCCGGCCACGTGTGAAGATCTCCCTGTCCCCGGGGCCGAGCGGACAGGGGGCCCAGAGCCCCGTTCTCAGGCCCCCTTTGCCACGGCTGGCTGGATGTGTGGTGCTGGCTGGGGGCAGAGTCTGCGGCCTCCTTTGGGCCCAGGGCGGACGCTGAGCTGCCCGGGGTGACGGACCTGGGGGCCCACAGCGCTTCCCCCCCTTCCGTGTCGGACTTTCAGCCACGACCCTGGCCTGGGGCTCAGGTCCTCCCGGGCCAGGCTGTCAGCGGACGGGGAGAGGCCGGCAGCCTGCCCTGCCCTCGGCGAGAAGGGAGCCAGGGACTCAAGGCAGCTGGGGCCTCCCCTTGTTTGGCTTTGGGCCGTTGGTTTCCTTCCCACGGGCCTGGCCCCGGTGCCCTCCCCTGGGGCCTCAGCTCTGGCAGTTTTCATCCCTCTGCCCCTCCTCTCCAGCCTCCCCCGCCCAAGGTGGAACCCGGGGGGGGACATGGGGGGGTCCCTCGAGAGCTGGGGGGGTCTGAGACGCAGCCACTCGACCGTCCCCCCACAGACACTGGGCCACGCCGATGGGCATCACCCAGGCTGGCATGAGTGGGGGGGGGGGGGTCCTCGGGTGGGGGGGCAGCTCCAGCGTGCGAGTTGTGGCCCCAATGGAGCTGAGCTCCACTTCTGGGATCCGAGCCCCTGCACCAGGCTCCGAGCGGCTCCCTGTGTGGAAACAGCCCCGGCGTCCACCGGGGGCCGGTACCAGGGGCTGTCGGGTCTGCCCCTGTGAACAGGCATTGAGCGGCCCCGCTGGCTTGGGTAAGCCAGCCCCACAGCCACGGGCGCTGGCCCCCCGGCCGGCACCAGGGGCGACGGGGTGCAGGGGTGACGGCGCTTCCACCGGCCACCGGCCACGTCTCCGCTTGGCGCTGCCCCGCTCCGGGGGCTGCACTCGCCTGTGGGCAGACCGGGGCCTGCTCCCTGTCCGGCTCCCTCCGGTCCTTGCAGACCACGGGGGGGGGGTTCCCCTGGGCCCCCGCCTGGCCCGGCTCGCAGAACAGTGCGTCCTTCGTGTGCATCGCCCCCCCCCCCCCCCCCCGCGTCTGACTCGCCCGCAGGCCTTTCCGGGGGTTTCAGGTGCTGAGAGGCTCCCGGGCGGCCGCCTTCCACGCGCCGGCGGCTTTTCCGTGCTGCCGCGGCTCTGGCCTGGTGGCTCGCGGCGTCCAGACCTTCGCTCCAGCACCCTCTTGCCTCAGGTCCCCGGTGGACGAGGCCTGGCTGCGCCCCCCGCCCGGCCTTCCTGCCCGGTCCAGAGCCACCGGGATGTTTTTCCACCCGCCTTCCCGGAGCCTCGCCCGGGACGTGGCCGGTGCAGCCGGTGCCCGACCGGCCTTGGCTTTCTGCGGCGCCCAGGCTGAACTTTCCGCGAGCGGATGCAGCTCGTAGCCACGGCGCCCGAGCCCAGGGGCCTCCCAGAACAGTGTCTTGACCTGTGTCCTGCCTCAAGTCAGTCGGTGTGCGCCACGGAGAACAACAGAATTTAAAAATGGCTGCCCTTAAAGGGGCTGGTGACTTTTTTTCTCAATAACTCTCCCCCCCCCCCCCCCCGCGACCTTTTTTTTTTTTTTTTGGCTCAACAAAAAATCCTCGCTGTTCCCCATATAAACAAATTATTGTTTCGTGTTCCTTGGGCTTAAAAAATTCAAGAAACACTGTCCAGATCTCACTCCGGCTCGGCACGACCTGCGAGGGCTTCGTTCCACACCCGGGTTCCACTCTGGGGCACCTGCAGCCCCCGCCAGCCTCCCCCAGAAGCCCCGAGGGACACCACCTTGGCTGCTGCGCGGGAGTCGCCGTGCGTGGACGGGCCTGGAGCCAGCACGCCGAAGAAAATTGGTGTCCAGCCTTTTGTGGCCTGTTCTTCGGGGTGTTGTCCCGTCTGTTCCACAACCCCCCCCCCCCCCCCGTTGTGCTTAAAAGCAGCACCCGGGATCTTTTTCAGGGGGATAAGGCAACACGCCACATGTATTGATCACACACAGAATAACCCACACTTATCGTATGCACGTGACACATCACACTCGTGCACTCTCACACACACGCACACACACTGCATCTCGTTGTTACCAAACGTTGCTCCCCCTCACCGCACTGGCCCGGTGAGTTAGATGGGGGAGGGGTGAGCCGGGCTCCTGCCGATCCGGATCGATGCTCCGATGTGGACAAGACGAAAACCCGGGGTCCCTCTGCAAGACGCCTCTATTTCTCCCTCTCGTGCAGCCAGTTAGTCACCACCGGGCCTTTCCCAACGCGGCTTCAGAGAGAGTCCTTCCAAGGGCAGCACTTGCTGCTGGACTCCCCAGCGTCTGTCTGTCTGTCCAGTCTTCTTCATGAGCTCCCTTTGCAGGGATTGGCTTGGGTCTGGCTCCCAGCCCCTCTCCGCCCCGGCCCCTGCTGCTGGAGGGGGCTCCCCTTCCATTCCCCATTCACACCGCGCTCATTCCGGCAGGGCAGGGGGGAGCTCGACAGACATTTCCTCTTACAAGATCTCTCTCTAAAAAAGGAAAGTTTCTCTTCATACAAAATTCTAGGAGAAATGTCCCAGAGATTCTCTACGGACGCTGCCCACAGCTAGATCTTCATGCAAAGTTATACAGAGTGATAATGCCACAGGGATTTATCCACACACCCCAACGCTGGGGCCTCATATCCCCCCGTGGGGGTGGGATCCAGTCCCTACTGGTACTAGTAGGGAAAAATCGCCAGCCACGGTTCCCATGGCGCAATGGGACGGACGCAGCCCCTCGCGGAGAACAGCTCCCCCAGGCAGGCCCTGGCTTTTCCCCGGGGCAAAGAATTAAACCGTTGTACCCGTGACATTCAACTGAACCGTTTCCCACTTCTCGGTAGGGGCCGAAAAACAAATGAACCCTCCGGAAGGGAGGAAACTTGGGACATTTCGGTGGCTCGTTCCCTCCCCCACTCGCCTTTTAAAAATGTGAAAAGCAACCGATAGTCTGGTAGCACCTTAGAGAGGAACAAAACCTGTCGATGGGATCGGGAGTTTTCAGGAGTTGGGAAGTCCAGAGCCAGGAAGACGTTGGCCCGTCTCTTATTCCGTTTCCTAGCAGGGGGATATTCACGTCCCTTAAAAGCAGGGGGCAGGCGCAGCTGGGCTTGTCGTTAACATGTTTGATTTTTGGAGGGTTTAAAATGGAGACTTTGGCGAATGGGAGCAAAGTGCGACACGTGCGGGTTTTGTCGCGTTTTCCTCGGCAGAGACGCCTGAAACCTGGCCAGGGAGCTCTTGTTCAAATGTTCGATTAAGGGGAGAGAAGTATTTCAGCGCGGTCTGACGGCGGAGAGCCACAATGAGCTTTGGGGCCTTTTCCATGTTTTTTCCCAGGCAAAGGAGTAATTTGAAGCCTGAGGGTTAAAACGCGCGTTGACTCGGTGCTGGGTGAGCTGTGGGCGTCGGGAATGCCGACTGCAATTGGGCCGCGACGTTTGAAACGCTGCGGGGGGGACTGGATTGAAAAGGGGCGGGTGGGAAATTTGTGGGAATCAGGGAATCGAACAGTTTTTCTAAAGATTTCCGGAAAATCGTTCCGGCTCGTGTGCAAATCCAGCTTCTGCTCTGGCTCTCTGGTGTTTTCTGGAGCCTGGGAACAGAGATGGGAGAGCGAGCGAGCGAGCGCCGGGCCCCTGCCATTCCAGGCCTCGCAAGGACCCTCTGCAGCGTCTCCAGGGAAGGGAGACGGAGGCACCGGCCCCGGCTCAGGAGAGACGTTGGCTCCAGGGCCCAGATTTGGGGATTTTGGGCTTTTTGCTCTTGGAAAATGCCAGTTTGTGCAAGTGGAGTGCGAGAAACGGCCCAGTCGGCCCCGGGGGGGGGCTGGTGCAGGGGCCATGAGTCAGGAACCTCCTGCCCCCAGGGAGCTGAGGACCCCCCCAGAGAGCAAAGCCCCCAGCACAGGAGGGGTCCGGGGGACAGCAGGCCGGGGCTGTGCCCAATGGGGGGGTCTTACACCAGCCCCCCCCCCCCCCGGGGTGCCCACAGGCTCTGGCTGGAGGCCGCCGGGCGATTGGACTCAGGGGAGTCTCCATCGTTAATGAGCAAGTCCCACAGTCTCCCTGCTGGGATCGGGGGGGGGGGGGGCTGCCCCGCCCCCATCAATCTGCCCCCCTCCCGCTTGAAGATTCAACAGCTCATTAAAACCGTCAACCCCCCCCCCCCCAGCAGGAGGTGAGGCTCCCTGGGAGCTGGGAGAAGGGTCAGGGGGCTGGGGGGCAGGGCTGGGGGGAGTGGGGGGCACTGGCAGGGCTGTTGGGGGTAGTGGGGAGTAGGGTCAGGGGGCTGGGGGAGAGTGGGGGACACCAGAGGGTCTGGGGGGCAGGGCTGGAGGGGCAGTGGGGGGCACTGGAACGTCTGGGGGGCAGGGGGCTGTGGGAGGGAGTGGGGGGCACTGGCAGGCCTGTGGGGGGCAGGGGCAGGGGGCTGGTGGGGAGTGGGGGGCACTGGCAGGGCTGTGGGGGCAGGGGGCTGGGGGGGAGTGGGGGGCAGTGGGGGGCAGGGGGCGGGGGGGGAGTAGGGGGCACTGGCAGGGCTGTGGGGGGGCAGTGGGGGGCAGGGGGCGGGGGGGGGAGTAGGGGGCACTGGCAGGGCTGTGGGGGGGGCAGGGGCAGGGGGCTGGGGGGCAGTGGGGGGCACTGGCAGGGCTGTGGGGGGCAGTGGGGGGGCAGGGTCAGGGGGCTGGGGGGGGAGTGGGGGCACTGGCAGGGCTGGGGGGGCAGGGGCAGGGTGGGGGCAGCGGGGGGGCAGAAGGGGAGCTGGCAGCAGGGATTTCGGGGGGGCTCTGACCCCCCCAGCCGGCGGGGGGCGGGAGGAGCGGGGGGGGGGGGGGGACGCGGCTCGGTCTCCGCATCTCTCGCTTCGTGCCCAGACAGCGGCTCCGGCTCCCCCCGCCCAGGTGAGTCCGGGGGGGGCGGGGGGGTTTGTGTCTCCTCCCCCCCGCCCGGGGGGGGCTCTGGGGCCGGGGGGGCGCGTCCCCCCTTGTCTGTCCCCGCGCCTTCGCCCCGCGACTCGGATTAAACATGGACCCGGGGGGGGGCCGGTCCCCCCCGCCCCCCAGCCCTGCCCCCTCCCGGCCCCCCGCCTGCCCCCTCCCGGCCCCCCGCCTGCCCCCCCTCCCGGCTCCCCCCGTCTCCTGAGCCCTTTGCAGCCCCCCCCGCACCTCCCCCGCCTGCCCTCTCCCGGCCCCCTCCCGGCCCCCCCCCCAGCCCTGCCCCCCCCGCCCCCCAGCCCCTGCCCCCTCCCGGCCCCCCCCCGTCTCCTGAGCCCTTTGCAGCCCCCCCCGCACCTCCCCCGCCTGACCCCCAGCCCTGCCCCCTCCCCGGCCCCCTGCCCTGCCCCCCAGCCCTGCCCCCTCCCGGCCCCCGCCTGTCCCCAGCCCTGCCCCCTCCCGCCCCCCCCCGTCTCCTGAGCCCTTTGCAGCCCCCCCCGCACCTCCCCCGCCTGCCCTCTCCCGGCCCCCTCCCGGCCCCCCCCCCCAGCCCTGCCCCCTCCCCGCCCCACAGCCCTGCCCCCCCCGCCCCCCAGCCCTGCCCCCTCCCGGCCCCCTGCCCAGCCCCCCCAGCCCGCCCCCACCCGGCCCCCTGCCCAGCCCCCCAGCCCCTGCCCCCCAGCCCTGCCCCCTCCCGGCTCCCTCCCCCTCGCCTGCCCCCTCCCGACCCCCCGCCTGCCCCACAGCCCTGCCCCCTCCTGGCCCCCTGCCCCCGCCTGCCCCCTCCCAGGCCCCCTGCCCCCCGCCCTGCCCCACAGCATTGCCCCCTCCCGGCCCCCTGCCCCCCTTCTCTGCCCCCCTTGACCCACAGCCCCCCAAGCCTGCCCTCCAGTCCTGCCCCCAGCCCAACTGCCCCAGCCCTGCCAGTGCCCCCCACCCCCCAGCTCTGTCCCTCCGAGTCTCTGCTGAGACCTGGCAGCTCGTCACATCGGGAGGCGGGATCCTGGCTGGGCTCCCGGGTCTCTGCCCCCCCCTTGAACCCGGGTCCGGGCGCCCAGCTGACCCGTCTCCCCCCAGGTGCCCCCATGGGGCGGCCGGGGGCCCACGGGCAAGCGCCCCGCGCGGCGGTGTGAGCGGGCGACATGCCGGGCCTGCTGGGACTCCTGCTGGCCTGGCTGGGGGGCCTGCGGCTGCACCGGGCCCCTGGGCCCCCCCTGGCCTGGGGCCCGGGAGACGCCCCCCCCAGGCCTGGGAGCGGCCGCTGCTGAGACCCCGGCGCAGCTGGGTCTGGAACCAGTTCTTCGTCATTGAGGAGTACGCCGGCCCCGGGCCCGTGCTCATCGGCCGGGTGAGCCCCCACGCCGGGCCGGGGGGCAGGGCTGGACGCTGGGGGTCCAGGGGGCGGGGCTAGTCACCAGGTGCTGGGGAGCAGGGCCAGATGCCCGAGTCCCGGGGGGGCAGGGCCAGGCGCCAGGTCCCGGGGGGGCAGGGCACGGGTGCCGGGGGGCAGGGCTGGGCGCCGGGGGGCAGGGCTGGGTGCAAGGGGGCAGGGCCAGGTGCCAGGGGGCAGGGCTGGGTGCCGGGGGGCAGGGCCGGGCACCGGGTGGGGCAGAGCTCTGTGCCGGGTGCTGGGGGGTAGGGCCGGGCGCCGGGGGCAGGGCTGGTCACCGGGTGCCAGGGGACAGGGCCGGGTGCCGGGTGCTGGGGGGCAGTGCCGGGCGCCGGTGGGGCAGGGCCGGGCGCCGGGTGGGGGCAGGGCCTGGTGCCGGGCGCCGGGGGGCAGGGCCGGGCGCCGGGGGGGCAGGGCCGGGTGCCGGGTGGGGCAGGGCCGGGCCGGGGGGCAGGGCCGGAGCGCCGGGTGCCACGTCCCCTCTCCCCCAGCTGCACTCGGATGCGGACCGGGGCGAGGGGCGGGTGCGGTACCGGCTGGCGGGCGAGGGCGCCGGGACGCTCTTCGTGTGTGGACGAGCGGACGGGCGACGTGCACCTCACCAGGGCGCTGGACCGCGAGGAGAAGGCCGAGTACCGGCTGCTGGGCCAGGCCCTGGACGGGGCCTCGCGCCGGCCCCTGGAGCCCCCCTCCGAGTTCCTCGTCCAGGTGCAGGACGTCAACGACAACCCGCCCGTCTTCCCCCACGGTGCCTACCACGCCACCGTGCCCCGAGCGCAGCCACGTGGGTGAGTGGCGCACGGAGCCCCCGCCCCACGGCCCGGCCGGTGCCCCCCACCCCGCCCCACGGCCCGGCCGGTGCCCCCCACCCTGCCCATGGCCCAGCCAGTGCCCCCCCACCCTGCCCCACGGCCCGGCCGGTGCCCCCCACCCTGCCCCACGGCCCTGCCGGTGCCCCCACCCCGCCCACGGCCCCGCCCCACGGCCCGGCTTGGTGCCCCTCACTCCTGCCCCTGGCTGCACTCTCCCCTCAGGAACCTCGGTGATCCAGGTGACGGCCCACGACAGACGGACGACCCGAGCTACGGGAGCAGCGCCCGGCTGGTGTACACGGTGCTGGAGGGGCTCCCCTTCTTCTCCGT